>NC_142877.1:35509772-35661287 GCF_051225735.1 Oryctolagus cuniculus
CCATGTGTGGGCACATGCTTGCACACAGCATCCTCGTACCACGGAGTTCTGGCAAGGCGAGCGACGAGAAGACAACTCCCCTACACAGCTCGCGAGCCCAGCCTTCACCGTGGAAGGCAATCAAGTCTGCAGTGGTTGGCATGTCAATAGAGTCCGATCTGGTTACAAAGGGTGATTTTTCTCATCAAAGCCTACCTCAAAGGCTCACCAAGTGGCCCCAAAGCTCATATCCAGATTGGAGACTCAATGAGCGCCCCTATCCCCTTTCCATCATTACCCTTACCTGTTTGAAAAGCATCCCACTGATAATTAAATGCACCAGTTACAAAAGGGTGGCGAGGTTAATAGATAGAATACCGAGAAGCCAGCCAAGCTCAACGGTCCGGTTCACACAGAGCAAGCCCGAACAAGAAGCCTTTCTACTGATTTACCAAAAGGGCATAAAAACTGGGCTGAGCTGGCTGAGGACCCTGAAGGTCCCACTATTTGCATACCCTCTTTAACCAGAGGGAGTCACACCAGGGAATTTTGTCCGCACACGCCTGGTGCCAGTCATAGATGTCACTGACACCATCACATAGGGGGCCGAAGGGCTGCAGGGGTCCACGCAGCAGCCAGAAACCAGAAAACAGCACGGAAGTTATTACGCGGCCACTCGCCAGGGAAAGTGGGGCATTTCCAAACACCCAGGACCCTTCTCCCACCTCAATCACTGTTCTAAAGCCACTGCCCATGCCTTCCCCTCCCAACAACTGGACAAAAAGGCTAAGCTTGTTCCGTTCCAACTTTTTAAAAACTTTTTTTTTTTTTTTGGTATCCCATGTATCCCAATCTGGGGTTGTGGGGTGTGGGGGAGGGAAGGGGGAGGCATGCCTCTAGAAGCTTACCCAGGGAGAATTCTCAGGAATATTTGTTTTTGTGGATTACTATGCTAATTGTATGCATGTCCAGAGATTATGCATTCTTACATTGTAACTAATCTTAAAAGCCTGACATGGGGACCAAGTTCTGGCCCCTGTACAATAGGGCTGGTGGCCGTTAACGAATGCAGCCAAGGACTCTGCATTCCTGTTTTCAGGTCAGGAATGTGAAGATGACTTGTTGCCTTAGACCTGCTGTGGGTGTGTGTATGTGTGTGTGTGTGAGAGAGAGAGAGAGAGAGAGAGAGAAAGAGAAAATATTCTTTTCTGCATGCTAAACTGCCCACATGCCCACTGTCCAAGTGTAAAGACCTCAGGCAGCATTCACGTGGCTGGCTTTCTGGAAGGTTACACGTCTGCAAGCTGCTGCTGCCGCTCCTCCTTTTAGCACTCAACTCCCCCAACAGCCTCTGTGCCAAAACCTTCACCGTTTTCTCCAAGTGTTCTTAAGTCCCTGTAGAACTGTGGGTGTGGAGCTGGTGGGGTGCAAACTCATCTAAGTACTGGAGGTTTGAATAAGTTGCTAAGAAACATGACAACAAGGAGGAAAAAAACAGCGGTGGCTATACACCTGCAAGAGAAAACTTTGGAAACCAAGCACCTGGGACTGGGATTTCATTTTGGGAGCAGCATCTTGAAGACACATGACACAGTTCCGCTTCCCCCCAGCCTGGCTTTGCAAACGTGGACACATCATTCTGTAGACATATTGCTTCCGTCTGGGCTTTTTCTCCACGTGCACAAAGTCCCCTGCACTGAGCACTTACATATGACACGTGTGCATAACACACTGACCACACAGGTCAATCATGAGAACCCCATCCCTCTGCCCTCCATGGGTCCACACAGCTCTGAAGCCTCAGGGACTGGGGGAGGCAGCAGGAGGCATAAAGGCAAAGACTTGTCAATGGTATTTTGTGATTTACATGCTGGCAGCTGATTTACCCAAAGCCCTGGCAATTGGTCATTCAGGCCTAACATGCGAAGGAAGCCAAAGCTGGCATCCCCTCTGGTATGCAAGAATCACATTTCATTGGATTCTTCTTTAAAAAAAAAAAAAAAAAAAAAAAAAAAGTTGATCTCAGCTAGCCTTTAAATAGGGCCAACAGTATTTAAATAGGAGACTAACAAGTTAGGTATTGCAATTGTTCCCCGCCCCTGCCACCACCCAATCACTCTTGGGCCACAAATCAGCCATATAGCTAACTAGGGTTCTGGGATTCCCAAAAAAAGTCGTGGCAATTACACTAATGCAGTTTTAATAAGCAGGCACTACTGGGATTTAGCACTAATTTTGAGAGGTGCAAATTAACCATTTCAGTGATTCATGAATGATTATTCCCAAGTCATTTCTTGTTAAGCCCAATTACCTCTCACAATGCTGTTCTTATCACTTGGTCCCCCCAACCTGAGCACCGTAAATCAGGCCGGGCGCTTCAAGCCCCTTGGAGCAGAGACGAACAACCAAAGCGAAAACTACCACGAGACAGGGGCCAGGGCAGGGGACTCCAAGTCGGCAGTGATCAGATCTGATGGGGCGGGCGGGCAGGCCCACCTCCACAGAGCATCTCACAACGGGCACACTGGAATGTGGACTGTGTTTCATATCTGCCCAAATCGTTTCCTCCTTTTCCTCTGCAGGACGTGAACAGTTGTTTGATTGGGCTTATACTTCCAAACAAAAGGCATGAATTGCGTGACCTTCCCTAACTGACCTACCCCTGCAACACAACCAACCAACAGCTCTTCCAGCGTCAGCAAATCTGGGAGGATGCACA
The DNA here is from genome assembly GCF_051225735.1 of Oryctolagus cuniculus. Classification (NCBI taxonomy): domain Eukaryota; kingdom Metazoa; phylum Chordata; class Mammalia; order Lagomorpha; family Leporidae; genus Oryctolagus; species Oryctolagus cuniculus. The sequence continues at coordinate 35,512,471 of NC_142877.1, forward strand.
CAGATGGGAACTGTGGCTGCACAGGGGCCGGCAGCTTGGGGGGCTGGGGTTTGGGAGTTCTTACTTGCACATCACACATCTTCCACTCATTACCTCTGGAGTTCTACACTAAGTTCACTTACAACCTAGCCCAGAAATCAGCTTGAGAATGATACACTTATCAACTGCCAGACCGCACAAAAAAGTGCTGTCTACTTCAATACCAGCTCAGCTACCTAAGTGCTTTCCAGTGGACGCGCACCCCGGAATCATTGTCCCACGTTGCTGGTGGTGGGGTTTCTCCAAGCCACACACGGGAAAACAAACTTGAACGCGGCACCTATACTCCAGTTTCTCTTGGGAAGCAGGGTTTATGTTTCACGGGAGGCCTTTTTGGGGCAGAAGGGTGGCGACTTGTTTGCGAGTGATACATGCATTTGGCCCGACTTCAAAACAACCACACTCTCAGGATTGCCCCAGCAGTCTCCCCCATAGTAGCAAAGCCAAAGAGTCTATTTCATGGTTGGTGACCCGTGAGGCCCCAAACCACAGAAGAGCACCAGCAAATCACCCTGCCCTACCCTCTCACCCCACTTCCGCTCCTCGTCCACTGAGGACCCTCTATCCAGTGTCAGACCCCCTTCTTGGGCCACTTGTCCTCAGCCAGCCTGGCAAGCAAGCCTTCCAGTTTTTCCTGTAAGCCACCTCTGACCCTACTTCATAGAACGAACCTCAGCCAGGCCCGCAGCTTTTTCAAATCACTAACAGGATTCCTTTTATGGTCTTGTGAAAAGCAAGGGGCTCTGGGCTGATCCTCCCAGGGTGGCACCACCTGCAGGCCCCTTCCCCCTAAACTCCAAACACCAGTTCAAGGGCAGTCAGCATTCACACGCGGCTTGGGCCCAGCCAGATTTAAAGGTGGCCAACTTCTGTAGCTTAAAGTTCTCCCTAATAAGGGATTAACAAACAAGATAAACAGTCTTTGTAAAAGTGAAATCCCGCAGCAGAAAACGCTTTCAGAGCTCAGAATTCCACACGCAGCGCGGCGCGTTGTTTATCCACTAATACACATCTAGTGCGACCCATTCCAGGGCATGTTTTTGATTACTGTCTGATGTCACTCAAAGCAGAGAGCATTTCAGAACGCCGGCTCCTGGAAGTGTGGACGTTAACGGCCGCCTTAAGTTTCACGCACACTCTGCCCTCCGCTCCCACAGTTGCGGAGCCACAGCCCCGGCCGGCGGATAGGAGGCAGCAGAGCGCATCCCACCAGAGCACGTGGCGAAAAGCAACCCTCGGGGGCGCCGAGCTCCCCTCCCACCACCCACCCGCCCAGCCCCGGCCCTGGCAATGAGTCACGCCTCCTGGACAGCGGGAGCCCGGCGCAGGGCACACCCCCAACATTTCCCTTTCCTCCCCTTCTGCAATCGCACCCATCTTCCTTCCACCCATTTTGAGATGTTGTAAGGGCCTTGCTGCAGCTTTGCCAGCTGGGCCCGGGCCTCGAGCTCCTCTGGGATGATGGCGGAGGGAGGGGTGGGGGTGGGGGGGAGTTGAAGGTTCACGCACTCGCGCTGCAAGCACTACCTCTAGCGAGCCGCCCCTTGCAAAACCCTTGGCAAGGCCTGCGAACTTTCTGGGGACCGCGCGCCCGCCGGACGAGGGCGTGTGCCCGCCCTTCCCGGGGAAGTTTGCAAACACAGCTGTTCCAGGGCCCGGGAACCGCTGGAAGTGAGGCCACAAGGGCTTCGCCGCGCGGGGGCGGGGGCAGGAAGGGGCCGGCAGGGGGCGGGGGTTCCCGGGCCTGCAGCCCGCGGCGGCCGCCCCCAGGCCCCTCATGCCTCGCCAGGAGAGCGCCCCCGCACCCACCGAGATTTCCAGGGAGCAGCGGGATACGGGCTCCCCCTGCCCCCCAACACACACACACACCCTCCAGGAAGGACACACCCGCCCTCCCGGCCGCTCACGGGAAAAGGGAGAGTGCCAATTTGGACGGCGTTCACAGCCCAGAGCTGCGTCGGCTCGCCCTCCGCGGCGCACCGGGTTTAAGCGGTGAAGTGAATAGATCACCTCCAGGGACCTCCTGGCTCCAGGGGCACGGGGGTGGGGGCCTGTGTGGACTCGGGGACCAGTCGAAACCGGCCTTCCCGGGAGCGTGGCAATCGTTACCCCTTCTGGGGGTGCCCCCTTGGGCGCGCGAGGCAAACACCAGCGGAGATGGGACCCCAACCCCGCAAGTCTTAACTCTCCGAATGGAGTCTCCGCTGCCGGATCCGCCGCCCCGAAAGCCGCGCGCAGGCGGCGCAAAGTTGCAAGGCAAGGGGCTTTTACCTCCGTCCCGCAAAGGCCACGCGGGGCCGGGCGCGCGCGCGCGCCGAGCCCGTGGCGCAGAGAGGGGGCCACTCACCGGCCAGGCGAAACTGAAAGGCAGCACGATGCGGTTGCGGTCGTTGCCGCGGCTGGCTTTGAGGTTGAAGGTGTTGCCCCCGATGACAGGCGTGGACCCCGAGCCGAAGCTGCAGGGGCCCCCGGCCGTGACGCGGGACTGGTACTCCTTGAGGCACACTTTGAAGTACGTGTCACACTCGTCGCGGGTGCACTTGCGGTCCCCCGGGTTGCGGGCACCTCCGCAACAGTTCCCGTTCTGCAGCTCCCCGTTCACGTTCTGCATGGACAGGATCTCCAACTCGAACTGACCCGAGGCGCCGCACACCTGCCGGCGAGCGAGGGAGGCAGGTCAGCGCGGGAGAAAGTTGTTTTCTCGGAGGGTGGAGGCGGCGACTCCCAGCCCGCCCGCCCGCCCCGGCGAGCCCTCGGCGCCAAGTGAAAATAATTCTGGAAAACTGGCTTCGAGGGCCCAACGTGATTCTGGGGAAGCAAAACGCACAAGTGCGAGGGGAGGGAAAAAAAAAAAAAATCCGACTACGGCCCGGGGAATGTGCCCCCGGCCCAGCCCGGGGCTCCCCAAGGGGTAGCAGGAGCGCTCCCGTCCAGGCGCAGCCTCTCGGGCTCGGGGGGCCGGGCACCCACGGGCTCGTCTCGTCGCCCGCGTCCGGGGCGCCCACGAGGGTAAGGGGTGGGGTGGGGGGGTCGGCCAGGAGGGAGGCCCCGGCGCGAGGCTCCTACCTTGGCTCGCAGGGCACAGAGCAGGGCGAGCAGGAGGCTCAGGGGGCGCCCGGGCCGGCCGCGCGTCCGTGGGGACCGCATCGCTGCGCCGCGCGCCGCGCGCACTGGGGACGCCGCCGCCGCTGCTGCTGCCGCTGCTGCTGCTCGCGCTGCTGCTGCCGCCGGTGCTGCCGTCGCCGCTGCCCCCGCGGCCGCCGCGTCCCGGCTCTAATATACTCCGCCGATTGGAGCATGCACGACTGGAAAACAACACCACTTTTCAAAAGCCCTTTCAGGAGCGGCCCGTTCCAGAAGGCGGAGAGCCCGGCCTCCTTTTATTATTCTGATCGCTTCTTTGAGGCGCTCCCCCTCCTCTTCCACCTCCCGGCTTTCTTTCCTTCGCTCACGCTCCCCTTCTTTTATTATTATGGTTATGCGCAGCCTTTTATTCCCTTTCAGATCAGCTGCATGGGAAGGGGGGGAGAAGAAGGAGGGAGGAGGAAAAAAAAAAAAAAAACCCGAGCCTAGCTCGCCGGCCGGCCGGCTGCAGGTAACACAATGACGCGTGCCCGCCTGGCTCTCGGAGAGGGACCCGGAGCGCCGGTCTGGGAGCCGCGGCTCGCGCTGGCCACCTCTACCCAGCACGCGCGGCAAGGCGCATGCGCGCTTATGAATATTCATGAGGGGCCGTGAGTTCTTGGGACACGCCCCTTCCCTCCTGGTGGACGGGGAGGGGGCCGGCGCGGGGAGGAACTTGGAAGGGGCCCGGGGCTCGTGGACGTCCAGGGCCCCCTCCGCAACCCGTGTCCACGGGAGCGCCGGGAAGGGAGAGCGCGCAGCCGCTGCTCCGGGGCGCCGCGGGCGCCCCCCGCTCCTCCACGGGGACCGCGCCCCGGGCCCGTCGGGGCCCCAGGTGTAGGCGCCGCGGTGCTGCCCGAGCGGCCGGAGCGGGACAGCTTCCGCCTTCCGAGCCGCCTGCGTCAGCTGCGGCTTTCGCCCCTGGAGGAGGGCCTGGCCGCCGGGAGCCCGGCCCGCTTCCCGGGAGCGAGCGAGCCGCCCAGAGCGCTCGGCTGGCGGCGGCGAGGCTGGCGCGCTTGCCGCCGTCTGCTCGCCCTTGCGGAGGCGACCTGGGCTTTAGACGCGGCTTGGGAACTTTGGAAAAAACTTGCCCGGAGCCAGGCTGGCCGCAGACTCGAGGGGGAGGCCTCGGCCGCGCCCCTCCCCCTCCCAAATCCGAGTCTGCGGAACCTGCGAGGGCTGCGGGCTTCCTTTGCTAACCGCGGCGAGCGGCGGGCCAGCCGGAGTCCGGTTCAGGCTGGACGAAGGGCTGGCGGAGGTGGAGGTGGAGGTGGGCTTGCACACCTTCCGCGCCGCGCCGCCGGGACCGCAGTGCCCGGTTTGCACCTGTAGGCGGCCTCCGAGCCGCTCGCTGGGTGGCAGGCGGTGGGCCTGGCAGGCACCGTCTCACCGCCCAAGCCGGCCCTGGACTTGGCTTTTCTGGGGGCGGCGGTGGGCACCGATGCTAGGCTCGCCTTGGCAGTGAACAGACGACGCTTTGGGTCGTAAACAAGGGCAAAGGGAACCCTGAGGCTGGGTGAAGACTCAGCCGAGCCCTCTCCCTGTGGATTTGCTGCTGCGCGTGAGGGGAGCTCTTTGGGGAAGCATGGATTTCCCTCGCAGGAAAGTACATCATGAATTCTCAGCCCACTGGACGGTGGATAAAGATTTAGCTTGCACTGGGCATGTGCTGCCAAAAAGCCTGATGATTCGGCGGCCAGTTTGGGGCTCGACCCTCCTGGGCTGTGAGGCGTGATGGGTGGCGGCTATAGGGTCAAGGGAAAGCAGTTTCCAACGTGCTGAGTTACTGAAAGAACAGCGGGTGGTCTGTAGTTACCTACTTCCTACGTTTGATGGGGAGCTCGACGTGCACAGTGCCCGATGTCATCTTTATGGGGAATCAAGCAAGGCACTCCTTGACATTGATTCGAGTCTAGGAAGGATGGTGAGGAATCTGCATGTAACAGCCAAACAGAAAAACAAGATGTGCTTAAGAACGGTGCTTTTTTTTCATGGTTAAAACGTCCCATCTCGATCGATCCTGAGAAAATGAATCCGTATTTTGGAAGGGTTTATCTGGTCATGTTAGCAGATGGCAAAGGCAGCAAAAACTTGGGTGTTTGGATGTGCCCCGTCCTCCTTCCACCAGTTGTCCCAGATGCATCCAGTTGTTAAGTGCAATCCCAACTAGCTTTGACCGAAGTTTCCAGAAATAGCAGTCTCCCCCACTTCCTACCCCCAGCTCACTTCTACACCCAGAATCCCTATATTAGAGCGCTAGTACAAAATGTGCTGGGGGGAGGGGGGAGAACAAATCACAAAGAAAGCTGCTGTGGTCCTGAAATGCACATTCTTTGCATTTTAAGGAAATGCATGGTTCCTTCTGAATGCAATTCTGTACCTACGCTTCTCAGGAAGTAGGGAATGGAGCCTTGTGTTTAGTTGAAGAGTGTATACCCAGCCACCTGGCTTAGCCTGGGAGGCCGCCTTGGGTAGCAATCTTGAGTTACCTGTAAACCGAGGTCAGCTCCAGTCTAGCGGTGATTTAGCCTATTTGACTAATAGGAAACAGAATATGGATTTCTCAGAGGTTAAAAACCACCTGATTTATCTTAACAGGAATGTCAAGTCAGTAATAAACTCTCAAGGCAAATAGTACGGAGTTCTCTTTCTGAGCCTGGGAACTCACTTTGAGGGAAGGTAGTTGCGGATTTGCGGGGATTCTTTTGAAAATTTTCTGTTGGGGCTCTTCCAAGTAATTGGGACTCCCCCAAAAAAGCCAGTCACGTTTGTGGCAACAGATGCTGAAGGGGAGCTCTGACCTGTCACTTCCTCACAGCCAGTTCTCAGCCTCCCTCCCTGGAGAATGAGGAACTGCCGCTGAGGTCAGCTATGGAGATCCCCGTCACCTAAGCTGCCTGTGGGTAAAGGCTTCCACGTGTGGGTGCGCATCACGCCTCCACCTGAGAGTCGGGGAGAGGCCTGCCTCGTGTGCTCACATCATAACCATCCTCGAATACCTTTCTCCTTCGATTCTAAAAGGAAGATACCTCATTTTCCTTTTTTCACCAAACTTGCCCCGCCTTTACTCAGTATTCACTGACAGCAATCCTGAACCTCCAAAGGGCTTAACAAGAGATATTGAAGCTACATTAACTGTATTTAAATAATATAAGCAACTGGAATTTCTAATCAAAAACAAAAATCAGCTAATCAATATTTACTGAAAACTGTCATTCACATAGGAACATAGCTGATGTAAAAAATATGCTGAGTGAAATAAGCCAGATACATCCTGAATAAACCCACTTCTATGAAGTTTTGAAACAGGCAAAACTAGTCTATGGGGAAAAATACCACAGGGGTGATTTCATGTGGGGCGGGTGGAAATTGCCTGGGATGGGCGTGAGGCTCTTCTAGGGGTAGGGCAGGATGAAGTGTTATATCTTGATAGGGTTTTGTTACACAGCTGTATGCGTTTGTCAAAATTCACTGAGTAGTACATTTAAGGTGGGTGCATTTCATCATACTCGTATATTCAAAAGAGGAAAAAAAGAATTGTAAGCAAATAATCACCTCCAGTTATGTGAGTGTAGACTTCTTTGGGGGATGTGAAATAGTGTCTGCAACTTATTTCAACATGCATAAAGTTGTATAGGATTGGAGAAGGTGGCTGGGCAGATAAACAGTACAGGCTAAAGCAGGATGGTAAACTACTAATGGTAGAATCTAGGTGTTACACTGTTGTTCACTGCATAATTCTCAAATTATTCTGTTTGACAATTTTCATTATAAAATGTTGGGGGAAAGCTAGTGATGTGCCAGGTATTGTTCAGGGTGCTGAGAACACGCTAAACAACACCAAAATAGTGGATTTACCCACCATAGAGTGAAAGGCTATGGGTATGGCATGGTGATGACATAGTTTGGTGAAAGGTAGTTCCTTCCCTCATTGCTTTTCCTCCTAATTCCTTTCTGCATTCCACTGAGAAAGGTCCAAATTACAGAGGGAGCATAAGAAATAGCCTTGAATGTATTCCTTTTTCCCTGTCTGGACATCGTAGAGAAGTTAATGCAAGTTCACGAGTCATTATCTCTTTGCTCCTTTTCAACAGAGCCCAAGGATGCGTCTGTGTCCCATGACGTTTCCTCCCCGGAAACTTGGTCAAGCCCCAGTGAACTCTGCACAGCGAGCATCCTAAGGAAGCACAGCATTGCAAAAGTCAACCATCTCCATTAGTTATTCTCATTCTTCCATGTCACAGATATTCCATATGGAGAAGACAAAAACAATCACCACCTCTGGACAACAAGTTACACATTAAAAATCAGGATAAAGTTATAGCTCCCACAGCAACCATAACCAGGCCACAGGTTTATTCATTCAAGCAGAACTTGAGTGGGTCCAGCCATTTTCCCCCTCAGAGCTTCATTTTACATACACAGGAGAGCTAAATGAATTTGCGGGGAAAATCGAAAGTATGCATTTCTTGCATTACCAACAGTAACTTTGAGTTCATTGTAAACATTGTCTTGGTTTTGCCCTGAGCACAGGAATTCATGATTTTACCCTCCCTGTCCCATTCCTGTCTCACTTACTATGTAGAAATGCATCAGGATGAAGAGATTTACCTATCAATATCCACTTTAATGAACAAATCATAGAAAGTCACCAAAACACAGGATACAAAATCTAGGAACCATGGGACTGATAGTCCTTATTTTACTCCTTGAGTTTAAAGCAAGTATTTTTTTTTTGGTGACCTTTCATAGTTATATTGGAACTTTTTTCTTAGAGTTGGCGATCTTTATTTGAAGAAAAAAAAAATCCTGAGTGTAAATTGCTGTTACATTGGCATTCTCAAAACAACTGTAAATGATTCACTCACCTTCCTTTTTGTGGTGCAGAGGTAGTAAATTGTTGTTGCTGTGAGTGGCACCTGAATGACTTGACCCATAGATATTCTGGGATAACATTTTTTTTAAAACCAAAATTGGTCTATTTGTATAGTTGATTGACTTAAATGCAACTAACAATTTTCTGTAATTGCGAAGTGTGACTGAGCTCTTACAAGCCTTTTCATCCAAGAGGCTCTGGAAATTACATTTCCTGCAACAGGTAGCTTTTGGAAACTACACCACAATTCTCTTCGTAAGCACCTTTTTATCTCACTTGCACTTGGCTTTTCCAAACAAACTCAAACACAACTATATGCCTCTAGAACAAAAAGAAAAAAAGAATCAAAGTAGTTGTTGGAACTTGAGAAAAGGAGTGCTAAATATATTTAGTAACCCGGGGAAATTTCAAAACATAGGTAAACATGAGACTCAAAGAGAGATGATTACACCTGCCAATGGCATGAAAGCAATAGAGGTTTGAATCGCAGTATTTGCTGTTTGGGTTAATGGTCATCAATAAATTAGAAGACTGTGTCTGTGTTTGACACTTTTGTTCTCAAGCCAGTGGTTTCTTTACTGATGGTTTCCTCTACATTAGAGCATCAAAAGTGGATGATCCGCCATGATTGTGTTTAGGTTTTCATTGGGAAGTAAATAGTTGTTTTTATTAGTATGTTATGCCAAGAGTGCTGAGCATTACTAAATAAAGAAATATCAGCTTGAAGACAGAAATACTGGCACAAGTACTATCCATAAATTTAGATCCTTAGATACTTCTCATAAGTTTACTGATATACAGATATTTGTGAGCTTCCTTCAGAAATGATTTAAGACCAAAATCAAAATTTTTTATTTTTATTTTTTTTGGAAAAAAGGCAAGGCACAGAAAATAGAATAAGTATGCGAGGGAAAGTGTAATTTGTAAAAGATGGCCATCTCATCCATATATAATATTTTCTTAAAGACAGGTAGAAACTAGAGAAGTCAGTTACGTTATTTGAAGACAGTGTGGCAGAAATCCACGTGAAGAGGAGCTGAGGGTGTTAACTGGACTATAAGTACAATGTGACTATCTGGCTACTGAGAAGGGTGGCGCCCATAATCCAAAGCTTCAGTATAGAAATGGAGGGGGCTGGCGATGAAAGGAAAATCATAACCCTGGTGTAGTGTGCTTTAACCTTAACACTTCTGGAAGGCTCTATCCAGATCTGGGCACTATTTTTTTTTAATTATAAAATACACATAAAGTTTGCTAACCATTGTTGAGTTCGGCAGTGTTCATCACATGAACAGTGTTGTACAATAGTCTCCAAACTTTTCCATCGTGTGAAACTGAAACTCTATACCCCATAAATAGAAGCTCCCTTTTCTCCTTTGGGTACCTGGAAATCAGCACTCCATTTTCTGTGGGTGTGACTACTTTCAGTACCTCATGTAAGTGGAATCCTACAGTATTTGTTCTTTTGTGACCAGCTTATTTCAGTTAGCACCATCTACTCAAGACTCATCTACGTTGTAGCATAGGTCAAAATTCCCCTCCTTTGTAAGGTTGGATAGTATTCCATGGCATTTAATTACATTAAATTAAATCACGTTTTGCTTGTCCATTCATCCGCTGATGGCATGAGATGGGTCTACCTTTTGTCTGCTGCGAATAATGCTGCTATGAACCCGCAGGTATGAATATTTTCCAAGAGTCTGTTTTCAATTCTCTTGGATATGGACCAGGCACCATTTTTAAGAGGAATACTGACCAACAGGGTCATGCCCAAAAAAGTTTAGTGAAAATGATAAAAATGGAGCCCTTGGAGCAATTGAAGGACTTTGGGCTGGAGAGGTCAACTGGAGAAGAGAGGAAAGGAGGCACAGCAGCTGTCTACAATGTTAGGGAGGCCAACCTGAGCAAGAGGGAGCTGACTTGAAACACTGCAGGTGGCTCATTGAGCTCAGTGGGCCAAGGTTACGAGAAATTGATTTTGACTCAGCAGAAAGATGAACTTTGTTTTCAAGAATGCTGTCCTTAATGTTAACAGGCTCCTTTAGAAATAGCAAGTCCCTGCCATCAAGGTAGTCAAAGGCTGCTGTGACCATTTTCCCAGGAGGGGAGAGAGGGGAGGTTTCACCTGTTGGCTAGGAGCTTGAAATAAATGATTTCATAGGAAGCTCTTCTCTATGAGGCTGCAATAAATGCATAGGGTGAGAGCTCAGGTCTGCAAACATGAGGAGAACCTAGAAGCCAGCTTTTAGATGAATGTGTGGTGTTGCTGCTCATTGAAGATAGGGGTGGAAACTTCCCATGGACCTGTTTTCTAAATTGACTTCTCAAGGATCAGTCACGCATATATTTACCAGATAGCCATAGCAAATAAGTCAATGCTAAATGTCACAGAGCAGCTCATCATAGCTTTGGTGTCTTTACTATAACTCTCACTATTCTGGGTGTGTTCTGAGGGCCAGGAGCATGGCATCACCTGGAAACTTGATAGAATTTCAGAATCTCAGGCCCCTGTCCCAGACTTTCTGAATCAAAATCTGTAATTTCTAAAGATCTCCAGGTATGATTTGTATACATATTAAGGTCTGAGAATGTCTAATTTAACCCACACCAAAATACAGGAATAGCCCAGAGCTTGGTAGGAATTATCAAATGGTCTTTCCACTGAGTAGTCCCAGCCAAGTCCATGACTAGTTAGGTCCTGTCTGACCTACCACTGACTGCAGACACATGAGCCAACCCATCTGGGATCAGCCATCAGTCCAGATCAGCAGAACCTTCCACCAGTGTACAGACTTATGAGAAGTAACTGGTTCCTTTAAGCCAGGCTTGGGGCTGGTTTGCTATATAGCACTACTGAGGCAATAGATGACAGCCTCCACACCTAAGAACCGTATCATGTCAGCTTGCAAACATTCAGTGAGTGATGATTGCCGGTAGTAAACTTCCATAAGCTACACACCGCTTAGGGTAACCAACCTTACTCAGCAGCCTTCACTTAAGAAAACTGAAATGCGAATTAAGGTGACATTGTTAGAGGAATATTCTTGGATCTGTTCCAAATTATCTTTAAAAATATGATTTTCAGGCTACCCTAAAACACTTTGGACCACTGCTCTTCCTCCCTTTTTTGATAAATACTGACTACTCCCCACAACATGGTGGACACTTGCAGTTAAAAAATGAGTTTTCACGCCGGCGCTGTGGCTCAATAGGCTAATCCTCCACCTTGCGGCGCCGGCACACCGGGTTCTAGTCCCGGTTGGGGCGCCGGATTCTGTCCTGGTTGCCCCTCTTCCAGGACAGCTCTCTGCTATGGCCAGGGAGTGCAGTGGAGGATGGCCCAGGTGCTTGGGCCCTGCACCCCATGGGAGACCAGGAAAAGCACCTGGATCCTGGCTCCTGCCATCGGATCAGCGCGGTGCGCCGGCTGCAGCGGCGGCCATTGGAGGGTGAACCAACGGCAAAGGAAGACCTTTCTCTCTGTCTGTCTCTCTCTCTCACTGTCCACTCTGCCTGTCAAAAATTAAAAAAAAAAAAAATGAGTTTTCATGTTCTTGTGCAATTCTGTTCCAAACTGATAGGATGTTATACTTTCCAATAGTCAGTTGGGTGGGTTCCCAAACCTGTATATGCCAGTTGCACTTGTTATTGTAATTGCATCATTGAATGCAATCTTATAGAAACTGATGTAACATGAGTGCTAAAAGAAAGATGCTGCTTCTATGCAAACTAAGTTGAGTGTAACCCGATGAAAACAAAGGAGCTGCTGAAGATAAATTAGTATTGAATGTGATCAAGACAACTGCACAAGAACAGGAAAAAATGTGGAAAATCTAGAAGGGTTCTATATTCAGATTGTTTCCAGTGTCTGCTAATTTTTGTTCCAATTTATAGAAAAAATTAGAACATAATGGATTAGGGTGGAAATAGAATACACTATTGGCAAAAAAGTTTGTCTTGGGTCAAACAATGAGCAAATAAATATCATTTTTATGTTGAAACATTTGTGTGTCATATTTTCTGATTCCATCTTTAACCAACCATTACCAGTGATTGATTGTGTCACTTAAAAAGGTTTTATTCTATTTTGGAGCCTGGACCAGTGCCCGACACATCACAGAAACACTATTACTAGCTGCTGAATGAACTTGTTGAATGAATCAGTTGCAAATTGCTGGCACCATACATCACAGCCAAATGAGACATGTTTTTATACACCAGTGTGTGTTAATACTGAGTTTAAAAACCGGTAACCTAGAAGCTGAAGGGATGGCTTAGCTTTCCAGAAGATCTCTCTATTGCTTGTTTTTAGCCTTCAACAAAGGCTAAAAATGCAAGGTTTTAGTGTATTTGACAGTGTCCCACTAGCATGGACCAGAATCACCCAAAGGCATTCTTTTTTTTTTTTTTTTGACAGGCAGAGTTAGTGAGAGAGACAGTCTTCCTTCCATTGGTTCACTCCCCAAATGGCCACTATGGCTGGCGCGCTGTGCTGATCCGAGGCCAGGAGCCAGGTGCTTCCTCCTGGTCTCCCATGTGCGTGCAGGGGCCCAAGCACTTGGGCCATCCTCCATGGCCTTCCTGGGCCACCAGCAGAGAGCTGGACTGGAAGAAGAACAACCGGGACAGAATCTGGCACCCCAACCGGGACTAGAACCCCGGGGTGCCTAGTGAGCCATGGCGCCGGCCCCAAAGGCATTCTAAACTAAGGACTACTAATCTCCATTTTGGAGTTTCTATTAGGTAATTCTGTGGTCGCATCCTAGAATTTACATTTTTTAAAAATATTTTATTTATTTGAAAGACAGTTAGAGCTTTACCTTCTATGCCACAACGCTGACCCCTAGAATTTAACATTTCTTACAAGTTCCCAGGTGATTGCAACCTTGGTAGATCCTGAAAATAAGTAATTACTGAGGTCATTCGCCTTCCCTCTGATCATTCACCCCCAGGCAATGCAATTCCTTCAAAGGTCTCACCTGTTTGCAAATGACTTTAGTGTTGTACTAGCTAAATAGGATGAAGAGTGGGATGAGCTAACAGCTATTCAAACCTGGGCTATATGCTAGGTTCAGCTGTGTGTTCTTATATACTGAAGAGCTGGAGGAAGGAACAGAAGGAAAATCTAGCTGCAGAGACAGAATAAGCTGAGAAGAAGAAGTGGGACTCTCGAGAAAACCCAGTGCCTGTGGCCACCGAGATCCCCTCCTGGAAGCAAATAGTGGACACAGTCACCTGGTCATTCATCATGTGTGGGAGCATGCAGCGGAATCTAGAACAACCTGCCCTGCGCTCTTAGTCCTCAATGACAAGGACTGGAATTATAATGAAAGCAGCTATGGAGGCTGGCTGGGAGTTTTAAAGTCCCTCTTCATTTGTTCCATGGCATTTGTGTTTCTGACTGATTATTCTTCTTTAGAGTAAAATCCACTCTTTTTGATGTGCAGTTCTGAGTTTTGGCCAGATACAGAATATTTCTATCACCCTGCAAATGCCCCAATGCTGCCCTTTGGCACTCAACCCCCCACCCCACCCCCACCCCGTATCCCGTAGCTCAGAGTTTTCTAGAATTACATAAATGGAGCCAAAGAGTATGAAGCCTTTTGAGTCTGGCTTCTTTCACTTAGCGTGATGTATTTGTTGTTGTTGTTGTTTTTTGTTGTTGTTTTTACAGGCAGAGTGGACAGGGAGAGAGAGAGAGACAGAAAGATCTTCCTTTGCCATTGGTTCACCCTCCAATGGCCGCCGCGGCTAGAGCAATGCGGCCAGCGCACCGTGCTGATCTGAAGGCAGGAGCCAGGTGCTTCTCCTGGTCTCCCATGGGGTGCAGGGCCCAAGCACTTGGGCCAACCTCCATTTGCACTCCCGGGCCACAGCAGAGAGCTGGCCTAGAAGAGGGGCAACCAGGACAGAATCCGGTGCCCCGACCGGGACTAGAACCTGGTGTGCCGGCGCCGCAAGGCGGAGGATTAGCCTAGTGAGCCACGGCGCCGGCCAGCGTGATGTATCTGTGACCTGTCCTTGTGGTTTCATGACTTCATGATTCATCCTTTCTCCACTGCTGGTGCACCATACTTCACTATCCATGCCCAGCTGACAGATACTTGGTTTGTTCCATTCCTTATTGGTTACAAAGAGAGCTGCTACTAAACATTGGCATTCAGATTTTTGTGTGAATGTTAATTTTCATTTCTTTTAGGTAAATAATCCCAGGAGTGGCTTGCTCGGTCCTACGGGGGAGGATGAATTTTTTCTGTGTAGGAAACCATCTCACTGAATTCAGGGTGGCTGTACCCTTTTGCACCCCTCCTCTACCCGAGACGTGGATGATACACTAAGCTTACTCATCCACAGACACACTTCTGGGGCCCAGGGAGGAACTGCCATGAGCATGACCCACCTGGGAGAAGGCTGAGCTCAGAGATCTGGCGAAAGCCGGAGAGGCGGGGCTTACCTCCTCCACCCCTCCCAGCCTTTTAAACCCATCTGTTAAGGTCCGCGTGCCTCTGCCTTGAAGGAAGCTTTGCGCTCACCTTTGTCCCTAGCAAGTGTGCAATTCCCCATACCCAAACCTTCTGGTTTAAGCTTTGTGGCCAGATAATGTGACTTTGAAAAGCAGCCCCAGCCCTCCCCCCAAAAGGAGGCTCAGAAAGGCTCTCTCGGATCAATCCTTAGCAGATAGGCCGAGTCACAAAGCTCCAGCAAATCCTTTATTCTCTCCTCGGAGCAGCTGCTGCTGCAACACCCCGCCCCCAGCTCTGCCCCCAGTGGAAACCTGAAAGCTATTCATATCATTTAATCCTGTTGAAAATCCTCTTCACTCTCTCTCTCTCTCTCTGAGGTGCAGCCCGGCCCACCGAGGTAAACCTGGGCTTAATTCATGTGTTGGAAAGGAGATGAAAGGTGTCCCACGACTTGAAGATCAGGAAACTGGCTCTTTCCTAATCTAGAAGTTGCTATTTGTAACCCCTGTTTGAGAGTGGTTGAAATAAGGTCTTCAAGGAATAGTAACATTTGGATTGTCTTTTACTGGGCATTCATGGCAGAAAAGATAGCCAAAGAGCAGAGGCAGAGTGACTTGAGGGAGCTTTCAGTAGCTTTTCACCTGTATATCATTCAGGTTAGGAATCTGTCAGATGTTTTGTGCCGTATCCGAGAGGTGGCAACAGGAAACTCTAAGGCCCTTTTACCCCTATCTTGGCCACATAGTTTAGCTCTCTTTCCTTCCACCAGGAAGTCTGAGCTCTTATGGCTAAGTTCTTTAATTGTAAGAAATTTGGACATAAGATACTGTAAAGGTCTTTCTAGAAGGAGCCTCAAGTCTCTTGTTCTTAAAAATCTGTGTCTCACAGATACACATCACCGGTAACATGCCCTCAGAGCTCAGGTCTTTCCAGATTGGGTGGAGGTTCTCCACCGGGTTTTCCTAGGTTCCTACAGTTACAGAAGCAGCAAAAGAGCATGGGAAATTTCATCCACATCCAAAGCAAAAATTCCTTCTGGCTTGTTTCAGGATCCAAGCAGCATTTGGAGAATAAATGATCCCAGGTGGCTAATTAAGGGTGACTTCCTTAAAAGGAAAATTATTATAAGCACTCCATGAAAATCTCAATCCCCTGGCAGGCAATGGTTATTAAACTTCTAAATGTAGCTGGTCCAGAAGGCATCCTGAAGAAATACAAAGGTAAAGGCTGTCCCCCAGGGCTTCGCCATTGTTGGGCACACAGAAAAAAATATCAGAATAGTAGCAGGGATATGAAGCTTGTAGTCAACATGTACAGCATTAGGGGCTCATTGGAATCACCTAGGGAACTTTAAAAATCATTGGTGCCAGGGCCCCAACCCAAGAGATCTTGACTTAATAGGTCCGGATTAAAGCCTGGGCACAGAGTCTGTTTAAACCTCCCAATATACAGCCACGGGTAAAATCCTCTTCTGTGAATGGACACACCATGTACCAAGCAGGTGAATGAATGAATGACATCATCAGAGCCTTGTCTTCCACAGAGGTCCATCTGATGTGTGCCTCCTGGTGCAATGGTCCAGAAACACTGAGTGAGAACAAGAGGAATGGAGAAATGACACATTGACGTTTATCATTGCATAGTGGAAGACAGAAAAGATCAGGTACATCTTTAGGAAAGTGGATTTATTCTTTACAGGTTAAAATTACTTTCATTTTTTTTTCTCTCATAAATACTCTTATGGAGGCAACAAAGAACAAAAGGTAGACTCGAGGGGCTGGCGTTGTAGTAGAGTGGATTAAGCCACTGCTTACAGTGCCAGCATGCCAGATCAGAGTGCCATTTTGTGGTCTGGTTGCTCTGCTTCCAATTCAGTACCCTGCGAATGTGTCTGAAAAAGCAGTGGAATATGGCACAGGTGCTTGGATTCCTGCTATCCATGTGAATTCAGGCTCCTGGTTTTGGCCTGGCACAGCCCCTACCATTGCAGCCATTTGGGGGATTGAACCACCAGATAGAAGAGTCTCTCTGTCACTAAGCCTTTCAAATAAGTAAAACAAATTTCAAAAATAAGACTTTGGTTAAAATCTCAGCTCTGCTATTGATTACCTCTTTAGTCCCGGGTAAGACACTCAACCTCTAAGCCTCAGCTTCCTCATCCGTAGAATGGAAGTAATAATAGTACCTTCCTTACAGAACAGTTGGGGAAGGTGAAATAAATGTATGAAAAATACTGTGCTCAGTGCCTGGCTGTGGTAAGTTTTCCACATGTTTGAGTTGTTTCCACATGTTTGAGTTGCTGGTACTATTATCATCATGGTCATCATTGTTGTTGTTATAGATTTGAAACCTAAGGCCACCTTCAATGAAGGGGCAGAGGAGAATTAGAAATGAATTTAGTCTGAATGAACAGAGTAGGAATTAAACAGCAAAGAAATATCTCAGAAACTACAGCCAAAGGAGCTGTTCCAACAGATGTCATGATTGGTTCATTTCAGCTTTGAGAATCTTGTCTAAAGAAGTCTGCCATGTTATTTACAGAAGAAGGGAGGCAGATTTTTTTTTTTTTTTTTTTTTTGACAGGCAGAGTGGACAGTGAGAGAGAGAGTCAGGGACAAAGGTCTTCCTTTGCCGTTGGTTCACCCTCCAATGGCCGCTGCGGCCGGCGCACCGCGCTGATCCGATGGCAGGAGCCAGGTACTTCTCCTGGTCTCCCATGGGGTGCAAGGCCCAAGCACTTGGGCCATCCTCCACTGCACTCTTGGGCCACAGCAGAGAGCTGGCCTGGAAGAGGGGCAACTGGGACAGAATCCAACGCCCTGACCGGGACTAGAACCCGGTGTGCCGGCGCCGCAAGGTGGAGGATTAGCCTAGTGAGCCGTGGCGCCGGCCTGGGAGGCAGAATTTAACAAGTGGCTTGGGAAGTAAGTTATATGCAATGATAGTTACTCAACTAAAAATTTGTCAGATCGATTTAAATTGAAAGGGAAGCATCTAGGACAGCAGTAACAAACTTCCTGACTCCGTTTGAGGGGATAACACAGTGTGTGGGGGCCGGGCCACTATCAGTGACAGACAGCTGAGTCTTTGGTTGGACTTATTGCACCTGGGAAAGAGAAGTGAGATGAGTGAGGAGAAAGCGGATATGGTGTGTGTGTGTTCAAGAGGTGGTCGGTTGGTCCTAAGCAATAGAATTAAATGGGTAGCTGAGGTCGAAGTTGAGAGGATCTCAAATTGAGCAGAGCTCTTACTTAGGGGCTCTTACTTTTTGGTTTTCATGCCCTTGAAACTACTGCTCTTTTGCACTACCACAGGAAAAACGAGAAGGGTGCAGGAAGGATCTAACGTTCCTCCCAAGATCAAAGGTAATGAATCCTTGGTTTTATGGCCGCAGACTAAGGCACAGGCAGTGATTAGCCTTTTCCACCCAGAGGTCCTGGGCACCCACTAGCTTCTGCCTGCCCCAGGTGCTGTCCTGCCTGCCATTCCCAAAGCCTTCCAGGGTCTGACCTCTCAGGAGGCTACTAGACAGTTCTCTACCGTCCTTCTAGCTTAGCACGTGTCACCGTTAAGTATAGGAAAGAATCACTGTGAGAAGTCACTTGTTAACAGATCTGTGCCCCTCCCCCTACCAGGATTCTGACTCAGCAAGTGGAGGGTGGGGCACCAGAATTCACTTACCAGGCTCCCAGGTGTTGCTGCCTGCTGTTCTGAGTAACCCAAGTAACACTTGGAGTAATCTTGACCTAGCAGTGTCCACCTAGAGAATTCTGGAGTGTGTGCCTGTGTTTATCTCCTATGAGAAGAGATTAAACCTTGGTAAATTCTCTAGGGGATCTTAGTTGGGATTATGGCCCCTGGTGTGGTTTCTCAGTGGACGTTTATCAATAGGGCACAAACTTGCTCGCTTTGGAGGAGATTTTGTGCAATGCAGATAATATTATGTCAAAGTTCTTTCAGGGGCTGGCACTGTGGCGCAGTGGGTTAAAGCCCTGGCCTGAAGCACCGGCATCCCATTTGGGTGCTGGTTCTAGTCACGGCTTCTCCTCTTCTGATCCAGCTCTCTGCTATGGCCTGGGATAGCACTGGAAGAAGGCCCAAGTCCTTGGTCCCCTGCACCCATGTGGGAGACCCAGAAAAAGCTCCTGGCTCCTGGCTTCGGATTGGTGCAGCTCTGGCCACTGTGGCCATCTGGGGAGTGAACCAGCAGGTGGAAGACTTCTCCTTCTGTCTCTACCTGTCTCTGTAACTCTTTCAAATAAATAAAATAAATCTTAAAAGAAAAGTTCTTCCAAAGAGAAACACCATTTGTTATTGTGTCCCATCTAAACATGTGCTATATTGAAGTGTAAGTTGAGGGTCCTGTAAGATGAGGGTGAGGTGTTACTTTAGTAAATTTCAAGTCTAGGGGTTGACATCATTGTGCAGCAGATTAAGCTGCCGCTTACAATACTGGCATACCATATTGGAGTTCTGATTTGAGTCCCAGCTGCTCCAGTTCCAATCCAGCTTTGTGCTAATGCACCTGGGAAAGCAACAGATGATAGCCCAAGTACTTGGACTCATGCCATCCATATGGGAGACGAGGATGGAGTTCCTGGCTCTTGGCTTCAGCCTCATCCAGACCTGGCTATGTTGGACATTCGGAGAGTGAACCAGAAGATGAAAGTGCTAAGGCGCTTGCTCGCGCTCGCTCTCTCTCTCTCTCTCTCTCTCTTTCTCTCCCTCCTCTCCTCTCTCCCCCTTTCAAATAAAGAAATAACTATTAAAAAATAAAGAATATGTGCCAACAACCCCTTATTGCATGTTTTGTCTCTTGCATTTGGTATACTTTTGAGAAAGAAGACAGTCTACTTCTCTTAAGGATCTATGAACAACTTTTCCAAGCTGATTTTAAAAAATTGTTTTCATTTTATTTGAAAGAAAGTAAGAGATCTTACATCTGTTGGTTCACTCCCAAATGCCCACAACAGTCAGGGCTGGGCCAGGCTGAAGCCAGGAGCCCAAAACTTCATCTGAGTCTCCCACTTGGGTAGCTGGAACCCAAGTACTTGAACTATCACCTGCTGCCCTCCAAAATGCATTAGCAGGAAGCTGGAATCAGGTGTGGAGCCAGGACTTGAACCCAACACTGATAAGGGATAGGAGCAGCGCAAATGTTGCCTGAAGGTTGAGACAAATGCCAGCCCACCACTACTGAGCTGGTTTTCCTTTTCTTCTTTTTCTTTTTTAAGATTTATTTTATTTATTTGAAAGGCAGAGTTACACAGAGAGAGGATGTGGGCTCTTCCGTCTGCTGGTTCACTTCCCTGATGGCTGGGCCAAGAGCCAGGAGCTTCTTCCAGGTCTCCCACATGAGTGCAGGGGCCCAACACTTGAGCCATCATCTGCTGCTCTCCCAGGCACATTAGCAAAGAGCAAGATTGGAAGTGATGCAGGACTCAAATCGGTGCCCGTATGGGATGCTGGCATTGCAGGCTGTGGCTTAACCCACTAAGCCATAACTCCAGCCCCTGCTGAGCTGCTTTTGAAGGTAGAACCAACACTTTCTTTTAAAAAAAAAATATTTATTTGTTCAAAAGGCAGAGTTACAGAGGTGGGGCGGGATGGAGGGGGGGTGGTCTTCCATCCACTGGTTCAGTCCCCCAATGGCCATAATGGCCAGAGTTGGGTTGTTCTGAGGCCAGGAGCCTGCAACTTCTTCCTGGTCTCCCACATTGCTGCAGGGGCCCAAGGACTGGGCCATCTTTTACTGCTTTCCCAGACCACAGCAGAGAGCTGGATCAGAAGAAGAGCAGCTGGGACTGGAACCGGCACCCATATAGGATGCTGGCACTGCAGGCAGCAGCTTTTACTGGCTACATCACAGCGCCAGCCCAGAACCAAAATTTTCTATAAGGGATCGTTTTTTTTCCTCCTTATTCTGCCAGGATGAAATTCTCAATTTGATTTGGCCCTACTTTACTTTCTTTCTGGACCTCCTAAATAGCATTTATAGTATGTAGTGATGCCTTTAAAAAAATTTTTTTTTTTTTTAGGAGCAAAGTGCAATGTCAATGCTCCGCCAGGACAAAGCCCTCTGACTTAACAACAGTCCCAGCTCCTTCCACTGTGTGGACTTCTGGGGTTGGTACCTAAAGGAGTATGACTTTGTTGGTTCTTGCAGACTCAGAAGTCTATCTAGGATGCCATGCTGTGAAATCAGAGCAGCCCACTGTTTGGTGTAAACAAGACTGTCTTAATTCCTATCTGGAGCTGGTAACTGCTTGACTAGCTGAGAAGCTTCAGTGTGGAACTGTCTTCCATACTAATCTCACTTTGTGGACTCACCACCTGTCCCAGGGCTGCCTAAATCAGTCCTTGCAAAAGAGGTGGTTCTTCAGCAACAACTGGAGTTTATTTTGATCTCTATCTTTTGAAGCCAGAAACTTCATGTGTAACTTTAAAGAAAGCCATGACTTTTTTTTTTCTTCCTAGAGCAAAGCTGCAATTTGAAGGCAGCTTCTATTAAAAACAGACAAATAATTCCCATTCCTTCCTGGTCCTGCCTATTGTTTTCCTAAGTTTGTTTGGATTCCCAGATTGAATCCTTCTGGCTAGCCTTCCACAGAGAGGGTCCCGGCCACTGCCATCCCGTGAGGTTGACCGCCTCGTGAGGTCCTTGGGGAACACATCCTGTTTCTCCATCAAAGAGGCATTTGGAGGATGTGGGAGAATGTCTCCTGTCTTCTCCCGTTCAGAGAGCCTTTTATTTCCTCCCCGTGTTTTGTCTATAGACGGCTTCAGTCTTCCTAAGAAGAGCTGTTGCTAGGAAGGAATGTTGGTCAAGTGCCAATATCACTTCCAGGTAGTCAGTAGGAGACCAGAGGATTGGTTGAAGGCACCCACGACACTGCCCACAACAAGTAACCCACCTCATCCACCAGACAGCCACATCAAAGACAATGAACTGACCCTGAAAAGATACATTTAGAAGCATTTAGCTGATGACGCTCCAGGTGTGCCCCTTGCTCCCACACCAAGGAAGGCATCCTGACTCACACGTCCGTGGCTCCTTTTCCCCAAGGACCCCTTATATGTCAGCATTCTTCATGCAGCCATTGCCCATTCATCAGCACTGAGCTCCCTGTTGCTATCCAGTATCCCTTCCTCGGTCAAATGTTGACTTTCTTCCAAAAGGAAAGACATGGTGATGGTGTGACATTGTCACCTTTGTGATTTTTGCCTTTTTTAAAAAACTTTTTGCCCCTAGGTCCACATGACTGTGCTTGGTTAGACAAGGAGAGTGATGCCAGAGTCCTAGATATCCTTTTTCTACAAAGGGTGCAGGGTCTTACCAGTGAAAGTAGATGCAGTTGGTTACACACACTAGTAAGCACATGCTTGCTGAGAAAGTTCCTAACAGCGGTATTGAGAGAGGAAACAATTTTTGCTCAGTCTAAACATGAAAGAGCCACTGCTGATTAAATATATCTGGTTAAAAATCATTTCTCTTAAGCTTTAAACTGAAATCTCTAAAGTCTCTTTCCCAGAATATTCCAAATGCAAACGGGCAAGTTGTATTATTTCCAAGTTGCCTTTTCCTTAGGGAAAACTAGTGATGTCTGAGACAGGCAGACATGGAGCTCTGCGCATCCTGATAAAGATAGGAACTTTAGGTTAACAAAAAAAATCTAAATAAACAGATTTTCAAACAAACCAGCTTTCCTTTTGGTAGCTGAAAAGGAAACCCCACATCCAGGAGGAATGTGGATCAAAGCAAAGCCTACAAATGATGCAGAAACACATAAAAAAACAAACAAGCCTGGTGGGAAGAGGGAACTTTTTGTAAAAGAATAGGCCTCTTCATATTACACTGAAATTTAATGCAAGATTGCAAGCAAAGATACATGAGTTGGGAATACAAAGCTATAGTTTCTTTCCCCTTTTTTGGGGCTGAGGGTATACCTTTAATAGGTCACATTGGAAGCCACTAAAAGCAACAGACAAAAGATAGGCTCCTTGTAGGAAATCTTGCCTCTGTTGCCTTTTGCAGTTGCTTTTGCCTCTCTCTTTCTCAATATAAAGTGGACAGAATAATTAATTCATTTCTACTGTAAAAGTGGAACCTGAATTACCCTCTTTGCAAAGCATTCCATGTCAAACGCAGAGGCTTTTTCATTCCTGAAAACCTGGTTCTATTTGCAGGTGTTCTTAGGTGAGATCTAGATTTTAAGTTACTGGTAATAGAGCATTTTAATTTAGAGACTGAGTTATTTTCCTTGGTGTTACAATTTATTTGGGCTACACTGTCAGCTGTTTTACAATTGGAAAGATGCAAAACCAC
Source organism: Oryctolagus cuniculus (assembly GCF_051225735.1). Classification (NCBI taxonomy): domain Eukaryota; kingdom Metazoa; phylum Chordata; class Mammalia; order Lagomorpha; family Leporidae; genus Oryctolagus; species Oryctolagus cuniculus. Next base: position 35,535,299 of record NC_142877.1, read on the forward strand.
TCTTACAATATTTCATCCATGGGAGTTAAGCCCATTTAAGTCATATCTGCCTTGATAGGTGCTGAGTGGCTACTGAAGGCAAGGAACACGATTGGATGCTGTTACTCCCAACTGAAAAATCAAGATCACTCTCATTGTTAAGTGTCTTACACTGTTTGAGAACGATTGGAATGAGTACCAGGTGGTGTTAGAATCCTCTTTGAAGACCTTGAGGTGTTAAGTGGACATGTAGTTGTTACCTCCATTTAGAAATGGGAGTTGACTGTTACTTTTGGGTAATTTTTGGCAACTTGTCCCTCAAAGTAGCAATTAGCTTTGCCTAATAGGAACATTACCTGGAGCCTATTCCTTGGAGTGAAAGTTTCAGTCACTGCATATGTTTATCTTTGGCTATTGCCAAATTATTCTTCTCAGTGGTCACATCAATTTATATTCCTGCCACTGTGCAATGATCTCTGTCCTATTATTTCATATTTTTTCCTAATATTATTATAATATTTAATTTTAAATCAACTTCTGATGACTGGGTAGTGATTTTTTAAAAAAAAAGATTTATTTATCGGGGCTGGCACCGTGACTCACTTGGTTAATCCTCCATCTGTGGTGCCTGCATCCCATACGGGTGCCGGGTTTTAGTCCCACTGCTCCTCTTCCAGTCCAGCTCTCTGCTGTGGCCCAGGAAAGCAGTGGAGGATGGCCTGAGTGGTTGGGCCCTGCGCCCGCATGGGAGACTAGGAGGAAGCACCTGGCTCTTGGCTTCGGATTGGTGCAGCGCCGGCCGTAGCGGCCATTTGGGGGGTGAACCAACGGAAAAAGGAAGACCTTTCTCTCTGTCTGTCTCTCACTGTCTAACTCTACCTGTCAAATAAGTTTTTAAAAAATATTTATTTATTTATCTGAAAGGCAGAGTTGCAGAGAAACAGAGGCAGAGAGATAGAAAGGGGTTTTCCATTCACTTGTTTGCTACCCAGATGGCTACAACAGCTGGAGCTGTGCCACTCCGAAGCCAGGAGCCAGGAGCCTTCTCTGGGTCTCCCATACAGGTGCAGGGGCCCAAGGACTTGGGCCATCTTCTACTGTTTTCCCAGGCCATAGCAGCAGAGAGCTGGAGCGGAAGTGGAGTGTCTTTACCTGCTACGCCACAGCGCCGGCCCCAATGGTATTTTTTAAAAAGATTTATTTATTTATTTGAAAAGTATAGTTACAGAGAAAGAAGGAGAGAACAAAATGGGGGGGGTGCACTGGCGCTGTTGCGTAGCGGGTAAAGCTGCCATCTGCAGTGCCAGCATCCCCCATGGGCACCAGTTCAAGTCCCGGCTGCTCCACTTCCGATCCAGCTCTCTGTCATGGCCTAGGAAAGCAGTAGAAGTACACCCGCATGGGAGACCAGGAAGAACTTCTGGCTCCTGGCTTCGGATGGGCGCAGCTCCGGCCGTTGCAACCAACTGGGTGAACCAGTGGATGAAAGACCTCTCTTTTTTTCTCTCTGCCTCTCCTTCTCTTTCTGTGTAACTCTGACTTTCAAATAAATAAGTAAATCTTTGAGAGAGAGAGAGAGTGAGAGAGATCTTCCATCCGCGAGTTCACGCTCCAAATGGTCACAATGACTAGGGTTGGACCAGGTTGAAGCCAGAAGTCAGAAGGCAGCAGTCAGGAGCTTCTTCTGGGTCTCCCATGTGGATGCAGGAGTCCAAGCAGTTGGGTCATCTTCTGATGCTTTCCCAGGCTCATTAGCAGGTAGCTGGATGGGAACTGGTGCCCATATGAAATGCTGGCACCACAGGAGGCGGCTTTATCTGTGATGCCACAGCTCTGGCACCGGATTTAGCCAGTTTTACATGAATTCATTTAGTTTTATGCAGTTTTTTCATGTGTGTTTACTCATATCACTGACTCTACAATCAATGTATGAAACTCTTCTGTTGTCACATATTCCTTCCTGTATCCTGTTCTGAATCCAGGAGCTTCTTCCGGGTCTCCCATGCGGGTACAGAGGCCCAAGAACTTGGGCCATCTTCCACTGCTTTCCTAGGTGCATTAGCAGGGAGCTGGATCAGAAGTGGAGTAGCCAGGATTCGAACTGGAGCCCACATGTGATGCTGGTGCTGCAGGCCATCGCTTAACCTGCTGCACCACAGTGCTGGCCCCTGGGTAATGGTATTTTGTTTCCACTTGCACTTCCCCAATTCCTTGTGAAATTAAATGCCTCTGTAGAAGTTATTTATTGAACATTTAGCATTCCTCTTCAGTGAATCATATCCTTTTGCATTTTTTTTTCTTTTGGGATGTTTGTCTTTTTCTTACTGACTTGTAGGAGTGGTTTAAATATTCTGAGTAGTGATTCCTGATCATTGAAGGCATTGAAATATCCTCTTCCCAACTGGGCCTTGAATTGTTAACTTTTAATGCAGTTGAATTGATCAGTCTATGCTTTTGTGATTTGTGCTGATTTTTTTATATTGTTGGGAAAAGCTTTCTTATTCTCAAATCATAAGCATATTCTCTTGTACTTTCACCAGTGGGACCTACCATCAACTGGAATAGGATTCCGTGCACGAGGTAGATTAGGAATGGGAGAGTAACAAGCTTTCCCATGAGCCATGCAGTCTATTTTTCCTCTATGCCTCTTCTATGAAACATCTCATTTTCATGTACAAATGTGCTGGTTTCAGTGTTCTCTGTTCTGTTCTGTTGACCTTTGTGTATCCCTGTGCCCGTGCCACCTTGCACTCATCAGTATCACCATCTACAAACATATTGGATATTGGCAGATTGAGTTTCTCCATCCATCCTCACTCTTCCCTCTTAAAATTCACTTGGCTATTCTTGACACTTTGCTTTTCTATATAGATTTTTATAATCTGTCCCATGTTGCATGAAAAACTATGTAGACATCTCCATTGTAATTACATTTAAATTATATTTTCATTTACACGTGCATTTTTTTACATCTTTTTCTTCCCTTTGATGAACATTGTGTTTTACTTTGCTTATAGAGTTATATATTAATGCTCTTATAAAAGTTTCGTTGATAAAATACTTCCAGATCTTTTGTTAGATTCCTGGGGATCTTAGAATTTTTTTTGTTGCTGTTAGTTTTTGTTGTTTACAATCAAGTACTTTAACTCCTGCATTTATATTTTGCTCCAAATTTAAAATGCATTAAGTGCTAAGGGGGCTATATAATTTACAGTTCTTATTTTTGTGTCTCATATTCTCATGCAGGAGCAAAGACAGTTGTAACAATAGGAATACTAACTGGGCATTCTGTGATGAAGGACCAGTCACCATCAGGGTTAGTTGATGCTGATTGTACAGAATAGTCAAGAGTCATATATGGACTGGTTCGGTTACAGGAGGTTTGCTAAATGAGGTGGGGCTTGAAATTTGAGTAGCATTTTGATAAAGATATGAAATGGATAAATTAGAAGAATTCTTTTTTTAAATTAATTAATTTATTTTAAGGGCAGAGTTACAGAGAGGCAGAGGCAGAGAGAGAGGTCTTTCATCCACTGGTTCACTCCCCAAATGGCCATAATGGCAGGAGCTGGGCTGATTGGAGGCCAGGAGCAAGGAGCTTCTTCTGGGTCTCCCACATGGGTGCAGGGGTGCAAGGACTTGGTCCATCTTCTACTGCTTTCCCAGGCCACAGCAGAGAGCTGGATTGGAAGAGAGTTGCCGAGATTCGAACCGGTGCCCAAATGGGATTCCGGCATTGCAGGCAGCAGCTTTACCTGCTACACCACAGTGCAGGTCCAGAAGAAATCTTATGAACATAAACTGGCACGTGGTTAGGTGTCAGAGAGTTGAGGATTGTGAGAAAGAAGACTGTGGCTAGACTATGAATGGCCTTGAGTGCCAGGATAAAATTTGTCCTTTATATTCTTGGTAGAAGTCTTCCAAAGCTGGATGATATGTTGGATCTTATTAGTCAAATAGTCTATAAGGCAAGTTCAGCAGAAGTAGGCTTACCTTGTGATGTCTTTTTAAATTCATTTTGATTCAAAGTTGAGTGCAAACTGAGGCAAAGTAGTTTTTCTACATGAAATCAAATGTATTTAAGACAGAGTTGAGAGCTAGGATTTAGAGAAGGCATTACTCTCAAAACTTAAGGAAAGTAGTTCTGGGGCTGGTGCTGTGGCACAGCGGGTTAAAGCCTCAGCCTGCCATGCTGGCATCCCATATGGGCACTGGTTCGAGTCCTGGCTGCTCCTTTTCCAATCCAGCTCTCTGCTATGACCTGGGAAAGCAGTAGAGGATGGCCCAAGTCCTTGAGCCCCTGCACCCACTTGGGAGGCCTGGAAGAAGCTCTTGGCTCCTGGCTTCCGATCAGCTCAGCTCTGACTGTTGCGGTCATTTGGGGAATCAACCAGCAGAATGGAAGACCTCTCTCTCTGGCTCTATCTCTCTTTGTAACTCTTTCAAGTAAATAATAATTCTTAAAAAAAAAAAAAGAAAGAAAGAAAAATAGTTCTCAGAACTGCCTAGGATAGATGCCTGAGGCCTGGCATACAATGTATCCTTTTTTGATTTTCAATCTTGTTAAGAGATTTATTTATTTATTTGAAAGGCAGAGTTACAGAGAGGGAAAGGTAGAGGCAGAGAGAGAAGTCTTCCATCCACTGGTTCACTCCCCAAATGGCCGCAACATACAGGGCTGGGCCAGGCCAGTGCCAGGAGCCAGGGACTTTATCCAGGTTTTCCACACGGGTGAAGGAACCCAAGTACTTTGGCCACGTTCTGCTGCTTTCTCAGGAGCATTAGCAGGGAGCTGGCTGGGAAGTGGAGCAGCTGGGACTCGAACTGGTGCCCATATGGGATGCTGATGCCACAGGTGTGTTCTAACCAGATATGCCACAGCACCAGCCCCACCTTCATTTTTTTTTTTTTAAGATTTATTTTATTTGAAAGAAGAGTTACACAGAGAGAAGGATAGAGAAAGAGAGATCTTTTATCCACTGGTTCACTCTCCAAATGGCTACAATGGCCAGGGCTGGTCCAGGCTGAAGCCAGGAGCTTCATTCAGGTCTCCCACGTGGATAGCAGGGGCCATCTTCCACCGCTTTCCCAGGCATATCAGCAGGGATCTGGACTGGAAGTGGAGCACCCAGGATTCTAACTGACACCCATATAGGATGCCAGTGTTACAGGCAGTAGCTTAATCCACCATGCCACAACGCCAGCTCTGACCTTCATTTTTTAATTATCATTTTAAAAATGTATTTCATTAACTGAATCCTTCGAAGTATTCTTCCTGGGGTTTGTTGAGGTCCAGCGGCAGAGGTATAGATTAGAGTTGAGGGGGAAATATGAGGAATCCCCAGTATTTATGACCTCATGATAAAGGCTTCATTAATCCTTACTGCCCAACAAGTGATTTATTTTCTTCCTCCTCAAAATTTATATGCAACCTCATTGAAAGTTATAATGTTCTTTTCTCCATTAAACATCATATATTCCATTTCCTGAAAGAGCTGTGCTATGGAAGAAAGAGACATACCCCAGTCCTACTGGCAATTATGCCTTGAAGATGAGGTGGGGAGTGGGCAGGGCTGAAGCAGGGCTGAACCGAGTGAACTAAAGGTGTTAGCACCAGCTGTCAGAGGAGGCCTCAAGTATGTGTGATTTTCTTTTTTGGAAGCTTAGATGATAACATGGAAATAGCCATGGCACATGCTTGCCGTAGCCCTCCCAGCTCCTTGGAGTTGTCATTTGTGGGAAATGTTGATATTTCAGGGAGATCATGGTAGACAATTCTGCTGCTCTTTTCACTCTCTTGTTTTATAAAGATGTTACTTATTTATTTGAGAGAGAGAGAGAGAGTTGCAGGGGGGAGGAGAGAAAGTCTTCCATTTGCTGGTTCACTCCCCAAATGGCCTCAATGGCCAAAGCTGTGCCGATTGGAAGCCAGGAGCAAGGACCTTCTTCCAGGTCTCCCATGCGGGTACAAGGGCCCAAGGACTTGGGCCATCTTCTACTGCTTTCCCAGGGCATAGCAGAGAGCTGGATTGGAAAAGGAGCAGCCTGGATATGAACTGGCGTCCATATGAGACACTGGTGCTGTAGGTTGGAGCTTAGCCTACTACGCCACAGCGCTGGCCCCTCATTTCACTCTCGAAACTGGCTAAAGGCCCTCAGCGCCCCCGTAGTCTTCAGTTCCTGTCCCTCTCCCAGAATCCCTGTCCATTCAGCTGCCCCATTTCATTCTTTCTTCTTTAGCTTTTACCTACTACTGCACTGGTGGGAAGAACTAAGGCATATCCTGCTAACTGAAGGTTGCCATGCTCTGAGAGGAGCCACAGCAAACAATGATGTACTGTGGGGCTCAGACTTTGAGGACCTGTGTGGGCTGCCCCAAGAAGGATACCTGTTCTGAGACCACATAAGATTCCTTGGAAATAATAGCTCTAGATAGGCTTGCAAGCTCTTCAGCTCTCTTGCCTGAACTAAAAACCTTCCCACCTACATCCTGCTCTGTGATGCTGGGGTTGAGATCCTTCTAATCCTGTTTGGGTCTTGCCAGCAGCTGCCAATAGGGGCTGCTAGACCATGATGGCAAGGGTAGAGGAGGAAGAAGAAATGAGCCTATTTGACGCCTATTTTGGTGGGTGTCACCTAAGCAACAGTTATTCTCTGTGGCACCCCCACCCCACTAGTTCTAGCAGCAGTTACTTATTCCAGTTTGCAGTTCATCCACCATGTCCTGAATCAGAATCCCACATTCCCTTCGAGACACTGGTACCAACGCCTCTTCCTCAGGGGCCCATGGGAATGACCGTGAGCACTGTGAACAGCACTGACTGAGCCACGGCTCCTTCTCAGCGCTCCCTTCTGGGTTCCCTTCCTGTAAGCATCTGGGTTGGAGGATTCCAATCTCTTTCCCTTGTTCTCCTCATTCTAGGAGCGCTGGCTGCTTCCCACAGGTGCTCTCCCCATGGCACTCTGGGGTTCTCTTCTTGCCTTTTTAATGACCTGGTTGGAAATATCTACCTAGTTAACACCTCTTCTGATTATATTCTCTCTCTTCAGTCACTGGAATGATTTCTAACTTCTGACTACACCTGATTAGATCAGTGACTCTCACTGAAATCACCAAAAGGCTTTGCAAAAACACAGACTGCTGATTCAGTGGGTCTAGATATGGCAAAAAATTTCAATTTCTAGCAAGTTCTCATGGGATACTCATGCTGCTGCTCCAGGGCTCACACCTTCAGAACCATCATACTAGACAACAGGACCTGTCCTCCAAGGAATGTCTGCCCGGAGACTCTCATGTTTCTTTGGAAATAACAGTCCCAAGTCAACATCATTGATGAATGAGTTAGTGTTTTAAAAATAAAGGAGGGTTTTGAAATTTATATTTATTAAATAAAAGTTAAAAAAAAAAAAAAAGGAGGGCAAAGTCCAGGGTGCTATCCCTTGTCATTGTGGTAAGAAAGGAAGCAAAGTAGCTGTTGCCAACTTTCCTGCAGTGTGAAGTTTCAGAATGGCGCAACGGAGATGCACCTGGCATTTTATGAACCCAGAGGTCTTGGAGAGGGAGTGATCCAAGGCGGTACATCTAAATGGTTCCAGATAATAGTGTATTGAAAAGAATCTTTGGCTGGCACCGTGGCTCAATAGGCTAATCCTCCGCCTTGTGGCGCCGGCACACCGGATTCTAGTCCCGGTCGGGGCACTGGATTCTGTCCCGGTTGCCCCACTTCCCTGCTGTGGCCAGGGAGTGCAGTGGAGGATGGCCCAGGTCCTTGGGCCCTGCACCCGCGTGGGAGACCAGGAGAAGCACCTGGCTCCTGCCATCGGAGCAGCGCAATGCGCCGGCCGCAGCGCGCTGGCCGCGGCGGCCATTGGAGGGTGAACCAATGGCAAAGGGAGACCTTTCTCTCTGTCTCTCTCTCTCTCTCACTGTCCACTCTGCCTGTCAAAAATAAAAACAAAACAAAAAAATCTTTATGTTCAGGGTGGCTGGGGGAGGAGTTCAGATTAGTTCAGCAAGTAAAAACAAAAGCAAAATCTCAGAAGCCTACACCTGACCAAGCTGAACAGCTGCATGCTAGGTTGTTCCTATTTTTCACTTGAGCTATTCTTGGTAGTTTTTTTTTTTTTCTCCCTTGCATGTTCTGAGAGGGAAATGAGTATTCTAAAACACTTTTAACAACAACAAATAATAAATGGAGACTGTTTTTCCTATCATGTCCCCAGTGTTCATGCTCAGCTTAGGTAGTCAGGAGGTGAGGAGACCAAAATAGCAAACATGGTGTTGGAATCTGAAATCAAGACTTAGCACAAATTCAGTGAGCGACAAGAAGATGGGGATCCCAAAGGTTACTGAGATGTTGCTATGGCTGCAGAGTAAATTACTTACCACTGAGTGGCTAAAACTAGCATTTGTTTTGCTGGGCCTGGAATCATCTAAGAGTTCTTTACTCTGTGTCTGGTGGTTGATGCTTGCTCTGGACTGAAACCATAGCTGGGGCTACTGGAGGGAACACCCACCCTTGACCTTTCCATGGGGAATGGGTTTCTATACTGCATGGTGGTTGGGTTTCCAAGACTGAATAGTGGGAGAAAGGGAGGGAGACAGGAAAAGCAGAGAGAAACTATCTTTTTAATAAAGACCTGGCTAGGGCCAGCTCTGTGGCGCAGTGGGTTAATGCCCTGGCCTGAAGTGCCAGCATCCCATATAGGCTCTGGTTCGAGACCCAGCGGCTCCACTTCCAATCCAGCTCTCTGCTGTGGCCTGGGAAAGCAGTAGAAGATGGCTCAAGTCCTTGGGCCCCTGCACCTGCGTGGGAGACCTGGAGGAAGCTCCTGGCTCCTGGCTCCTGGCTCCTGGCTCCTGGCTTCGGATCTGCGCGGCCAATTGGGGAGTCAACCATTGGATGGAAAATTTCTCTCTCTGCCTCTCCTCTCTCTGTGTAACTCTGACTTTCAAGTGAAATAAATAAATCTTAAAAAAAAAAAAAATAAAGACCTGGGAGCCTTGGAACGTTCCATAGCAACCCGTCTGCCACGTCTATTGGTTAGAGCAGTCAAAAGCCTTAGATTAGGTTCAAGAGGGAACACAGACCTTATTTTTCAGAATGAAGAGTGGCAAAGTTCTGGATAGCAGAAGGGATGAGAAATATTGCTATGGCCATTTTTGCAAAACATAGTCTGCCATGTTGTTTAACTTAATCTGAACCCCTGCTCAAGCCCTTGATACCATCTTTATAGTAGGCAATTCTGTTTTCCTTTGATCTCTAGTGGTTGGACCAAAGGTAGAGACTCAGTCATGGGTGCTGGGCTAATTGAATTCCATACTGATCAAGAATTTAAGAAACCAGGAGAATGGGAAATCTGTATTGTACAGATGTATAGTACACCTTATATACTATTACATCCATCATGGTTTGTGGATTTCAGGTCTGATGCTTTTGGTTCATGTGGGGAACAGATTTGAGAGTACATAGAGGGAGAAAGGAGGAAAAAAAGAAAGAAGTGTACTGTGTTTGTTCTATCTCTCTCATGATGCCCCACTAGATTTTGCAAGTTTGAGTTATGCAACACATTCTCCTATCACAGAAATAGTCTCCCCTTTTCTTTAGCTACCTTATGTGGATGTCTATAGTCTGGGTAGATTGTAGGGCAGAAGGTGCTTCTCCAGCTGCATAATTCCCCTCACACCAAGCATGCTGATTTGCCCTAAGATGCTTCTGAATTGGTTTTCTCTGGATCCTGCCCTTTGCTTTTATTCTCCTTATCAAGGGTGGCCCCACCCACCCCACCCATTATTCCTCAACTGATATTTCAGGCTCAGGCAAATATCTCAAGGAAATAGGCCAGAATAAATAATTGAGCACTTATTCTCAATCAGCTGGGTTTTCGAATTTTATTTATACAAAAGGCAAAGGAGTGAGATGTTTAAAGAACACATTTTACGAAGAATAGCCAGGTAGACTATTTTGTCATGGTTTCTATCAAGGCTGCTGGTTCAGGTGCCCAGGCCTCAGATTCTGTGTGCTTTGATCCTTAGTAGCATGAACTTTTAGCCTTTTTCAAAAGAGGGCTTGTGCCACTGACACTACTTTGCCCACAAAACAAACAGATGTGGGAGCTTATATTGCCTGGAGGCAGTCTGTTGCAGTAACTAACTGGAGTAGGCATATGAAAGTCTAGTTCCCCTGTCTTTAGGTGGGCCAAATCTTGTGTATGTATTTATTTCTGTATTTACTTATTTACTTGAAAGGCAGAGAGAGAGAGAGAGAGAGAGAGAGAGAGAGATTCATTCCACCTGCTTGTTTACTTCCCCAAATGCATGTGAGAGCCAGGGCTAGCCTAGGCTGAAGCACAGAGCCTAGAACTCAATCTGGGTTTTCCATGTGGGTGGCCGCAACTCAGGAATTTTAACAGACATCTGCTGCCTCCTAGGGTGAACATTCTTGGGAAGCTGGAATTGGAAACAGAGCTGGGACTTGAACCCAGGCACTGTGATATGTGATATAGGTGCCCTAAGTGGCATCTGAAGTACTGCACCAACCCCCTGTGCTGTAATTTATGTCCCTGGGTATCCAGAAAGATGGATCTAGGGCTGGGACTTTGCATGCAATTGCCACTTTGTTTAGATCCTTGTTTCCTGTTCTATTCCCCTATTCCAAGAGTTCGATTTTTTTTTTTTTAAAGATTTATCTATTTGAAAGGCAGAGTTAACAGAGAGGCAAGGCAGAGAGAGAGAGAGAGAGTGAGGGGTCTTCCATCCACTGGCTCACTCCCCAGATGGTCACAATGGTTGGAGCTAGGCCAATATGAAGTCAGGAGCCAGGAGCTTCTTCCAGGTCTCCTACATGGGTGCAGGGGCCCAAGGACTTGGGCCATCTTCTACTTCTTTCACTGGCCATAGCTGAGAGCCGGATCAGAAATGGAGCAGCCGGGACTCAAATCAGCACCCATATGGGATGCTTGCATTGCAGGTAGTGGCTTTACCCATTATGCCACAGCACCAGCCCCAAGAGTTCAAATTTGTACTGAAGGGGCCAAAGCTGTGGCATAGCAGGTAAAGCCTTCGCCTGCAGTGCTGGCATCACATACAGGTGCCAGTTCAAGTCCCGGCTGCTCCTGTGTGGAAGTGGACCAGCGGAAGGAAGACTCTCTGTCTCTCTGCTTCTCCTTTTCTCTGTGTGTAACTCTGACTTCCAAATAAATAAATAAATCTTTAAAACATTTTTTTGTATTCAAATCTCTGCTTACAGAAGTGATTTGCTGGGCTAGCGCTGTGACGTAGCAGGTAAAGCTGCAGCCTGCAGTGCCAGCATCCCATAGGGGCGCCAGTTCTAGTCCTGGCTGCTCCACTTCCAATCCAGCTCTCTGCTGTGGCCTGGGAAAGCAGTAGAAGATGGCACAAGTCCTTGGACCCCTACACCCACGTGGGAGACCCAGAAGAAGCTCCTGGTTCCTGGCTTCGGATCAGCCAAGCTCCGGCTGTTGCGACCATCTGGGGAGTGAACCAGCAGATGGAAGACTTCTCTGTCTGTCTCTACCTTTTTGTAACTCTGCCTTTCAAATAATAAAAAATAATTCTTAAAAAAAAACTGATTTGCTGTGGAGCCATAAATTCAGTTTCCTTTACTTTTAAAAAATATTTATTTTTTAATTTTATTATTATTATTATTATTTTGACAGGCAGAGTGGACAGTGAGAGAGAGAGAGACAGAGAGAAAGGTCTTCCTTTGCCGTTGGTTCACCCTCCAATGGCCGCCGCGGCCGGCGCGCTGCGGCCGGCGCGCTGCGGCCGGCGCACCATGCTGATCCGATGGCAGGAGCCAGGAGCCAGGAGCCAGGTGCTTTTCCTGGTCTCCCATGGGGTGCAGGGCCCAAGCACTTGGCCATCCTCCACTGCACTCCCTGGCCACAGGAGAGAGCTGGCCTGGAAGAGGGGCAACCGGGACAGAATCCAGCGCCCCGACCGGGATATTTATTTATTTTTAAAGGCAAAGTGACAGAGATAGATCTTCCATCTGCTGATTCACTTTCTTTTTTTATTTTAAAGATTTTGTTGTTGTTTATTTGAGAGGTAAAGTTACAGAGAGAGAGGCAGAGACAGACTGAAAAGTCTTCCGCCTGTTTCACTCCCCAAATGGCCGCAATGGCCGGAGCTGGGCCAATCAGAAGCCAGGAGCCAGGAGCTTTTTCCGGGTCTCCCACGCATGCGGGTACAGGGGCACAGGCACTTGGGCCATCTCCTGCTGCTTTCCCAGGCCATGACAGAGAGCTGGATGGAAGAGGAACACCAGAAACACAAACCAGCATCCATACGGGATGCTGGCACCGCAGGCGGAGTCTTTGCCTGTTACGCTGCCGCGCTGGCCCCTTATTCACTTTCTAAATGTCTGCGAAGGCTGAGGCTGGGCCAGGCCGAAGACGGGAGGCTGGGAGTCCATCCTCATCTCCCATGTCGGTGGCTGGGGCCCAAGAACTTGGACCATCTTCTGCTGCTTTCCCAGGTACGTTATCAGAAGTGGAGCCAGGACTTGAACTGGCATTTGGATATGGGCTTAACTGGTTGTATCACAACGCTGCCCCTCTTATACATTAATAAGTTCATTGTAACAGCACTTGAAAGATACAACCAAAGTTGTCTATTGATAGGACTTTCTGTGGTGTAATATTCTCTGTACTATCCGACACGGTAGCTGCTAGTCACTGGTGGTTGTTGAATATTTTAAACGTGGCTAGTGTAACCAAGAAGCTGAATGTTTAATTAGTTTAAATTTAAATATAAATAGCTACAAGTAGTTAATGTCTATCATGTTGAACAACACAAATAGGCTATATAAAAGTATTATAAAGCTAATTTCCTGATTTTAATTTTATTTTATTTGGGCGGCAGAAGGAGATACACAGAGGAAAAGAATGTACTCCCACCTACTGGTTCTCTACCCTAAATGCATTCAATAGCCAGGGCTGGGCCAGGCTAAAGCAGCGGGCTGGGGACCAATCCAAGACTCCCATAAGTGTGGCAGGGATCAAATACTAGAGCCATTGCCTGCTGCTTCCTAGGGCACACATTAGCGGGGAACTGATTTGGAGCAGAGCTGGAACTCAAATCCAGACGCTCCAATACGTGATGTGGGCATCGCAAGCAGTGTCGTAAATATTAGGCCAAATGCCCACCCTGATTTCTTCACTTTTATAGTCATGCTATGGTAATAATGTAAGCCTTGGATTTGAAAATATACACAGAAATTTGGGAGTAAGGGAGAATCAAATCTGCAAGCTATTCTCATTTTTTTTTGAGAAAATATATTATAGAATTGATTTTGTTATAGAGCCATCAATATAAAGCCATGAATATATATAAAGCAGTTGGGGCAAAATGTTAATTCCCTAAAGGGAATTGAAATGAAAGGTATAAGGGAATTTTTTAATAGAAAGCAGCAGAGTAAAAGAAAGCTAAATTCTGGGGCTGGTGTTGTGGTAGAGCAGGTTAATCTACTGCATGGGATGCCTACATTCCGTATCAGAGTGCTGGTTTGAGTCCTGAGTGCTCTGATTCCCGTCCACCTGCCTGCTAACATGTTTGAGAAGTAGTGGATGATGACTCAAGTGCCATCCTCAGAGGACGCCTGGATGGAGTTCTTGTCTCCTGACTTTGGCCCTGCCTAGTCCCAGCTATTGTGGTCATTTGGGGAGTAAAACAGCAGATAGACTATCTCTCTCCCTGTTTTCAAATAAGTAGCTCTTCTGTTAAAACTAAATTCTTAACTGTTACATACTAAAAGATAATATATAAAATTAATTAAGAGACAGCCATATACAAATCTTTAAGAAAATGAAGGAAAATACAAGAATAATTATTGTACCTGAAATGTTGAAAATATCCATAATAACTTCCTATCCCATTCTGCATTCCCCTTTATGATATAATTTTGAATGTCTGGTACAGAAGTAGTCTCTGTTCTCATATTTGCAACTAGAGTTGGACATGTGTCTTCTTTGACCAGAGGAAGCACAGTAGATGTGGCATAAACAGAGAATTGGAAAGTACTTGTGTTTTGGTACTTGCCATTTTTCTTCTAAAAATTTTATCATTTTTGTTTATTGAGAGAGAGAGAGAGATATCTAATCTTTTGGTTTATTCCCCAATGTCTACAATGAGAGATATCTAATCTTTTGGTTTTTTCCCCAAATGTCTACAGTGATCAGGGCTGGTCTGAGATGGAAGCCAGGAGCTAGACACACAATCCAGGTCTCCCACATGGGTTACAGGAACCCAACTACTGGAGCCATCACTGCTGCCTCCCAGAGCATGCTTTGTTCAGAAGCTGGAATTAGGAACCAGAGCCAGAAATTGAATCCAAATGCTCTAGTGTGGGAAATGAGTGTTTTAAACTGCTAGGCTAAATACACTTTCTGATGTACTGGCCTTTTTTGATTGATGCTCCTGGCCTCTGGAATCCTGCACCCAGCACCATGGGAACAAACCTTAGCTGTCTATTGGAGAATGAGAGACCATGTGAAGATAGGCCTTGCCATGTCAGTCATCCTGGCTCTTCCAGATAAGATAGTGAGGCCACAGAGCTCATATAGCCACTAGATTACTTGCTGGCTGTCCTCACGTGCATGAGTGAGCCCAGACCAGCAAAAGAGCTGCTTAACTGAGCCCAGCCAGCCCCAATTTCTATCCAATACTGTCATGAAATAAATCAGAGGTAGGTTTTTTTTATGCCATCATGTTTTAGAGTGATTTGTTTCCCAGGAAAAGATAACTGATGTGAAAGTGCTTGCCAGTAGGAAGAAAGACAGGATTGTTATGGGAAATATAACATGGCTTCTGGGAGCATGGGCTTTGAAATTAGGCTCTACCTTCCATTTTCTAGCTGTATGTTCTTGAGGAATTTATTAACTTCTTTCTGCCTTGTTTTTCACATCTGAAGCATGGAGACAATTATATAGCCTTGTCTATTTATTCTAAAATTAAATTTTTTTTTTTTTGACAGGCAGAGCTAGACAGTGAAAGACAGAGAGAGAGAGAGAGAGAGAGAGAGAGAGAGAGAGAGAAAGGTCTTCCTTCTATTGGTTCATCCCCCAAATGGTTGCTACAGCCGGCGCACTGCGCCGATCCAAAGCCAGGAGCCAGGTGCTTCCTCCTGGTCTTGCATGCGGGTGCAAGCCCCAGGCACTTGGGCCATCCTCCACTGCCTTCCTGGGCCACAGCAGAGAGCTGAATGCATGTAAAATACTCAGCATAGTCCTTAGCACATAATGCATGCTCCATAAATTGCCAGAGATGCTGGGGTGGGTTGTAATGAGATGCATGATGATGCTGTCGAGTGCCAGTACACTTGGAAGTGCAAAAGCAGGGTTTGATGCTTCTCTGCAAGTGAGGCAAGTTATTATGTTTTCTAGATCATGATTACCTTGGGGAAAAAAACGTACTTGAACAAAAAGTGCTAATGGACCAGAGTACCTCAGTGGATTTCTTCAATTCCCAAGGAGTATTATTCTACTTAGTTCTATTGTTCATAAATGTCCATTATTTTCCCAAGGAGAAATTTATGGAGATAAAAGCCAGAACTTTCTGTAACACAAGGTGAAGATTTAGGTTAAAAGCTAGGCAAGTTCAGACACAGACACAGTTATAGTTATGCAGATTAATGTTAGAAAAGACTATTCATTAGAGAGTTGTAGGAAAGAAGTACATCTCTTAAAGATGATGGGTTGATTTCTACAAGATTTTCTACAAGTCTTTCAGAGGAATCAGTCATGATTAGATCAATGTAAGCTGAAAACTATGAGCTGATAGGTCCCAGACTCAGATGTCCAAGGGAAGGTATATTAAGGTCATGCTCATTGCTGTAACAAATTCAAAATGCATAATGGTTCAAACCTGATAGAAACATTTTCATTTCTTGCTTGCCTAAAGTCTGATGCAAGGTGCTCCTTGTTAGCAGGTGGAGCCTCATCAGCTAACTTAGAATCCTTCTACCTAGTGTTCTTGGTGTTTTCAGCAGAAGAGGAGAAAAGTGCATGGAGGATTGCCCTTGAGAGGTTTTATGGCACCCATCATGAAGTGGCACATATTACCTCTGTGCCATTCCATTGGCCAGAATCCAGTCACATGACCATTTGAGAATGGGAGTTATGGTCTCTTTTTTTCAAGTTAGAATTATTTATTTTTTATTTGAAAGGCAGAGAGACATACAGAGAAAGGGGGAGGGGAGAGACAGAGAGATGTCTTTCATCTGCTGGTTCACTCCCCAAATGCTCACAACAAGTGGAGCTGAGCCAGAGAGAAGCCAGGAGCCCAGAACTCCATCTAACTCTCCCCAATGGGTGACAAGGACCCAAGTATATAAGCCATCACCTGATGCTTTCTGGAATGTGCAATAGCAGGAAGGTGGATAGGAAGTGAAGTAGCCAAGACTCAAACCAGGTACTCTGATATATGACTTAACCAGCTTGCCACATGCCTGCCCCCAATTTTTTTTATTACAGTAAGATACACACAACATTTATCATTTTAGCCATTTTAAGTACACATTGTCATTGAACTGATGTATAAAATCTCTTGATTTAAAACTGTTGGTGATAGGGGCCAATTTTGTGGTACAGTATATTAAGTTGCCACTTGGGATGCCTATATCTCATATCGGAGTGTCAGTTTGAGTAGTGTGAATACTGGCTGCTCTGCTTCCAATACAGCTTCCTGCTAATGCATTCTGGGAGGTAGCAAATGATGGCCCAAGGTTGTGGGCCCTTGTTACCCACATGGGAAACCCATGGAATTTTGGGCTTGTGGCTTCAGCCTAGCTCAACCCTGGCTATTGTAAGCACTTGGGGGAGTGATCCAGTAGATGGAAGATCTGCACCACCTCCTTGGCCTTTTAAGTAGATGAAAATAAATAAACATTTTAAAAAGCTGATGTGGAATTTATAAAGCAGAGAAATAAAAAACTGCACGGAGATAATTAAAATTTATTTTCAAGCCTTAAGTGGCCTATGTATTTTAGGCTGCCAATTTACAGTATCTCTGCTAGGTTCATGTGCAAATTGAGAAAGGTCTAGGAAATCAGATAATGTGCAGGTGACAATCACGCCTGGGAATACTCTTGGCAGCAAGGGAAAGGGTAGAAGTCAGCCTGGTCTCTAGACAAGGGCCAGTGAAGACCCTTGGAAGTGGGAAAGAGTCTGTTGATCAGAGATTTCCAGAGCCCTGTCAAAGAGGAAACTGGCATGCAGAGGCAGGTGGAAAGGCTGACAAGGACGATATTTGGTAAGAGAGGAGTGAGACGGGCAATGATGGTCCCCACAGGGTCATCCATCTATCCGCATTCAACTCTGCCATGACTACTTGCATTGGTGTAGGGTCCATGGTCAGGGGAGCCACGATATGGTTTTAGCCAAGATGTGATTTCATTACTAGTCATAGGTGCTGTTGGTATTTACTACTCTGAGACAGGTGTCTGTGTATGTGTCTGTGTAGATACACATTTCCTGTTACCCTGTGAGTGGCTGTTATGGTTGAGACCAGTCAGAAAGATGGCAAGCATTGCAACTAAAGGCCTATGATTTTCCTGATCAATTGGTGATGACTTCAAGGGCAAGCCATGTGAATTCGTGCTTTATGTTGTAATGAATTCTATCTGTCTCCCATTTTCACATCCCTCCTAACCAGCCAGTGGCACACCTGTGGAAGGCCAGTTTGTGCTAGGTGCTGTGAGGATTGGAGACCATACTGTTCCTATCCACAAGGACTTTATGCAGAGACACACTTGTCACAGTCCAGGCAAAAGCAAAGATGCCCAATATAGGCAAGGCGTGGCAACAGAGAAAAGGATGGTGGGAACGGAAGCAGCCATGCCACATGGTGAGCAGGAACTTCCTGTAGGGTGGCACACACTTCCTCTCCTGTGCAGTGGTTGTGCTTAAACATACAGCAAATGTCTTTCCTTTGGATTGTCTAAGGTACACATTGGTTGCTACTTCAGTCGTTCTTAGAAAATGTAAAGAAATGAAGGCATTTTAGCCAGATATATGGGTATTTTGTTCAATCTGTGATACATTTTATCAGAGTAATTTCAGTTTTATGGAACGTGATGCTCACAGGTATGGTGTGGTCTGGAGTCTTTCCTCCTTCTGGATTGGAAGCTTAGAAATATTCTTTTCTTTGAAATCATCCAAATCCCCAGAAGTCTCTGTTTAGAAGGTCTGAGTAAAATTCCTTCTAAGGTTCTGTTCATGATTTATGTTAACGTGAAAAGTATGATCTTTACCCACTATTAGAAGTATTTCAACCTTTTTCGTGGTTATTCTTCCAAGCACTTGAGACTACATTCTCCATTTGGCAGTAGGATAAGTTGAGAAAGAAAAACCGTGCCAACTTTGGACAGCATATGATTGTGTATTTTCAGTTACGACCCAAAGTTACAATTTGGACTGTGGAGCTGGTTCTGTCTCTTTGCCAGGTTGGGCAAGAAATCTTGGCTGAAATTTGCTTTTTAAAGATGTAGCATGTTGGACTGGATGATGAGACATTTGTATTTGAGTTTCTTTGGTGCCACTGTTTGAAAAAGCAAAGGCATCCTGGCCTTGCCATTTGTTTCCATTTTAATGCAGAGCGCAGGAAGAAGGAAGCCTGAATGAATGATCCCGGCTCCCTACTTTTAGGAGGTTGTATGGCCAAATCAGAACTTCATTTAAAAATATTTAGAATCTTCTCTCAACGTTGGCACGTCTGAAATGATTATTGTTTAATAATGCTGTTTCTACTATTATTATTGCTGCTGTGTTATTACATGTTTGGCCATGATTATCATACCAACGTCTCTGTTTATTATAAAATGAGATGCTATTCTCACACGCTGACTGGTGTTCTTTCCAGACAGACCATAACTGTCCCAGAGAAGTTAAAAGTGAAAATAATTTACATCACCCTGCAGAGGAAACTAAATCCCTAGTGATCAAGAAATAGGCACCTCCGCGCTTCTAGGAGATCTGAACTTCGTGTGTTGCTTCAGACTCACTGTGTCTGCGATGAGCACTTCCTGCAGGATTTCATCTTGAGTTATCAGTATTCTGGTTTATGTGAAGCCTCTTCAGACCAATCTGCAGTTGCAAATCAATGATTTGATTTAGGGTCAGCTCTCACAGCCACAGGTTATGCATCAGTGGTTTCAACCAACCATGACTGAAAATATTTGGGGGAAAAAAATCTTGTGTCTGTATCAAACACATACAGACTTTTTTTTTTCCTTGTGTCATTATGCTCTGAAAAATACAGTATAACAACTGTTTACATGGAATTTACATAGTTTTAGTTGTTATCCGTTATCTAGTGATGATTTAAAGTGTGTGGGAGGATGTGCCAATACTACACAATTTTGTTCTATAAGCGATTTGCACATCTGTGGAGTCTGTTCTCTGGGGTCCTGAAACCAAACCCCTTCAGTTTCCAAAGAATGACTGTATGCTGTATTAACCCTGTAGAGTCCTATCTGCAATTGTCTACATATGTGATTGTACAATTATATTTTAATGGATGATAGTACTTTTCTAAGTCACAAACTTCATGGCAGATATGGGATAATTTTGGCTCCAATGTTTCCCACACTGACTGTTTTAACACTCTTCTACTCTCGGGCTCTTTTGATTGATGAAAATATTAAAATTTCAAAAATGTTTAAGACATACAAACAAGCTGAGCTACTTAAAAATGTGCCTGCCAAGGTCGCATACAGTACAGTACATTGCAGGTGGCGAATGTGTATGAAGTACATGGTCGGAATGAGAAGCAGCCACCACCCCCCTCGGCTGGGAACAGGAGACCAGTGCAGTAATGTGATTATGGTAATGATTCAACAAGTCATAGTCTGCTGCCTTTGTTCACCGTAATTAACTTTTTGGAATTGTGTAGCCTCTGTCTCTGGGCTCATCAGCTGGCCCAGCTTTTGTGTCCCCAGTCTGTCATTTCTCCCCAGGCCCAGGAGCCTCTAAGTGCATCGCTAAATGAATTCATCGCTGGAACAAAGATTTGGTGGTCGAATAGAGATGGCTATCTTTTGTTGTCAGACATTCAATCCCATATAGCAATCCAATTACTTAAGCTGTTTCTATCAGTCTTATTAGGACTGGCCATTGAGGCCAGCTAGAATGCCGATTGTGGTGTCTTGGAAGAATGTGGTGGAACAGATTAGGGCTTTACTGAGAGACGTTCTGAAGGCCAGATCTTTTCCATTGTACGCATATCGAGATGTAGGAATCATTTTTAGGCGAGGGCCCGGAGTCACTGTTACAAAGACTGATCAAAGGATGGCTGGAAATCTGTACAATTGCTTGAAGAAATTTTATGGGTTATAAAATATTGGCACGGGTTCTGTCTGTTATGGGCTATCTGATGAAAATCTCTGGTAGGCTGGGAAAAGGAAATTGCTTATTGGCATTTATTCTGTGGGATGGATATCTCTGGAGTTTGCATTTGAACTCTTTCTTCACTGTGTTACAGGTCAAATTCTGTACTTAGTACTAACATTCCAGGAATGTGGGCTGCACAAAATCAACACAAGCCTTGCTCCATGTTCTGCTACCCAGAAAAACATATTGTGAGAGAGTGGCTCAGACAAGGGTGAATGGACTATTACTAAGAAAAGATAGCAGGGGTGGAGTAAGATTGCAGTAGTTAATGTGTTAACCTAAAGTTAAAATGAGAGTAGGAATTCAGTCAGAGGAACAACTGGGTGGTAATTGGCTATAATGTTCAAAGATACAACATCCAGCTTTGACATAGCATGTCTATTACTCTGGAAGTGTTTTGGAAATATCACCTGCAAAGAGATTTTATTTTAAAGGAAGCAAATCTTCTCATCTTGGGAAGATTTTAAGCAAATTGGAAACCACATTTTCATAAAAATATCTCACTATGGAAACCTTTAAATGAACACAAAAGTACCTTTTGCACAGATTCAATAATTAATCATAGCTAATTTTGCAACTAAACTCCTGATGTTCCTTGACAAATCTCTAACTGATATAATTTCATGTATTGGTGTTGTATCTCTATAAAAATTAGAACTCTTTAGAAAAGCATAAACAGCATTGTATCTTATAATATGAACAATAATTCCTTAACATCTGGCAATAGCCACTTAATAAAATTTCTCATAAGCAAAATATCTCAAAATATTTGGCCTATTTTTTTGGATGTATTTTTGGGTATGGGATAATTTAGATAATTTTTTTAAAAGATTTATTTATTTATTTATTTGAAAGGCAGAGTTACAAAAAGGCAGAGGCTGAGAGAGGCAAGTCTTTCATCTGCTGGTTCACTCCCCACATGGCTACAATGGCTGGAGCTGTACTGATCTGAAGCCTGGAGCCAGGAGCCTCGAGCCTCCTCCAGGTCTCCCACACAGGTGCAGGGGCCCATGGACTTGGGCCATCCTCTACTGCCTTCCCAGGCCATAGCAGAGAGCTGGATTAGAAGTGGAGTAGCCGGGACTCAAACCAGCACCCATAAGGGATGCTGGCACTGCAGGCAGTGGCTTTTACCTGCTACACCATAGAGCTGACCCCAATTTAGATAATTTTAGATCATAAATGCTTTGCTTCCAGGATGTTGTCACTCACCTCCTGCTGTAGGACTTACCCCAGATTCTCTACAGATATTCAAAATTAAAATAAGGATACATTAAAGGCCCGCCTCCTTAGTGCAGTAGGCTATGCGTCAGTCTCATAATCTAAAGAATAAGGATACATTACATTTGTATGGAAAATATTTAAAATTTAAAAAATAAAATTTAGTTTTAGTTAAATAATCATAACTTTCACATATGTAGATGTTTTGGTTTTTATGTCAGCCTGTGTGAGACAGCTGAATACATTAGAGACAAGGAAACAAACATAACTGGGCCTTCAACTTCATTATTCTGACATCAGCATGCTGTTCTATTTCTTTTGCTCTTTCTCAATATAATTATTTCTATTAAACAGTGAAATTGTGTGGAGCTTAGAAATTCCTTAGAGATCCAACTTCAGCAGGGTTGGGTGATGGATTCTGATAGTGCACTGAAATCTAGAGGCTAGATGAGTTAAATATGTGCAGCCCTATTCCTTCTAAAAGTTAGGAAGAAAATGGGAAGGAGAAGGTTCAAGCTAACCCATCAGCTAAGCTAGTTGCATACCTTCTAAATCTACGTGAATGAAATCCTGAAGTAAAATCATATCTGAAATGAGGTAGAACAGAAAAGATCCCATTCAAGTAATGAGTATGATGGTGAGTGGTGGGGGTGGGGGTGCATGATTGTGTATATTTGTATATGTGTGTATGCATGTGTGTAAATGTGTATGTGTGTGTGTGATATAAAAAGAAGAGCAAATAATCTTCCTTGGATTGTCCCCAATACCCTGCTCATTTCTTTGTAAGATAAAACCACAAGAACTTAAAAATGCAAAATTTTGCTTCTTACGAAGAAATGCAAAGCCACTGGTGCCTGCTTTCTTTTGTTAAAAAAAAAAAAAAGGAGTTGGAAAGGTCGTCCAAGATAGGAATAAATGGAGGCAGAAGCAAATCAATGTTTAACTTGGAAATATTTTTCAGTTAATCATCTCTGACCGCTCACACTAAGAGGGCACTCTTCGAGTGTTGGCAGACTTGAACTGGAAGCCACTAAGCTTCTATTAAAACAGCCAAATGTCAGGATCTGTAGAATCAAAAAGCCAGATCCCCTGTACATTTAACTGAAAACCAAGAGGAAAGCTTCTTTTGCAAACATATATCTAGGGATCTTCTGACTCGCAGACTTTTGCTTCCAAATATGAGGGTTATGAAACTTCTGGGCTTTTCTTGTTTTAGGATTATCATAAAAACTTGGGACTGATACTCAGTAGGAAATTTGTTGAAAGCTGTAGAAAATCATGTTGGGGAACCTATGTTACAGCTTTCTTTTCCTGTTTCAACTTCTGCTGTATGTAACTTTCTGAAATGCTTTATAATGTGCTTTCTTAACTGTGGCTTTATGGATGAAATTTTGGTAATTTTATCATAAGGAGACAATGTGTAAGAAAGTGATGGAAACTTTGGATAGTCAGTGGGATCCATTTTTGCTCTACTGGGCAAACATATTTTTTTTTTTTTAGTCATCTCCATTTTAGTGCATTTGTAGATGGTTGGCCATGAGGAAGTGCTATGATTTTGACAGGTTTTGTTCATTCTTCCGTATGGGTAAAATAATTATCTGTCATACAAAAGAATTAACTCTTTTGACCTTTGAATGTAACGTACCCATTCCATTCATGTAAAGCTGAGTTTGTAAAGAGATTCTTAGTCAAAGCGTCACCCTTGACTTAAGGCCATTGTGTGGTGAGCTACTGAGCATATGGTGTGCTCCTCTGTGACCGGCTGCCTGAGAGTTGCCTACGCCATGGGCATTGCTTTACAAGCCAATAGCAATGCAACTGATGCCAAAGCTTTGAATATTCTAGGAGCCCAGAGACATGTTTCCTTGTGAGACCTTGTCTTTCTAGTAGTCTGACTCTACATCCACATGAGATAGCTTGTAACAGTTCCTCAGTGGTAAGGCTCAGTGAAGCTGTATTTGAATTATTAGGGAAGTCTCAATTTTGGTCTTATATTTGAAGAGCTTTAAAAGATCTGACATTGAATGCTTTTGAGAATGCACATGGGATAAGTTGATTTTATAGGCAATGTGAAAATGACTAGATTACATATATTTTAAAATTCTGTATCTTTTTTGTTCTTTTATGGTGAAGGGACAGCTGGACCCTAATTGAACAGTGGGAAAAAAATCCTTTATTAAGCTTGGGCTTAGATCTAATCTTGCAATGCTTTTTTAAAAAAGATTTATTTATTTATTTGAAAGTCAGAGTTGTACAGAGAAAGAAGGAGAGGCAGAGAGAGAGAGGTCTTCCATCTGCTGGTTCACTCACTCTCCAATTGGCCATAACAGCTGGAGCTGCGCTGATCCGAAGCCAGGATCCAGGAGCTTCCTCTGGATCTCCCACATGGGTGCAGGGGCCCAAGGACTTGGGCCATTTTCTACGGCTATCCCAGGCCATTCCAGAGAGATAGATTGGAGGTGGAGCACCCGGGACTTGAACCAGCACCCATATGGGTGAGTGGTGGAATCAGAACTCAATCCCAAGACTTCCAAAGCCTAGTGATCTTTCCCCCTGTACATTGTGCATTACAAGTGATTATGAGGAGGTGGGAATTTGGCACAGTAATTAAGTTACCACTTGGGCATCCCATGTCTGAGTGTCTGGGTTCAAACTCCTGCTCTCTCTGTACCTGATGTCAGTTTCCTGCTACTGTGCACCCTGGGAGATGGCAGGTAGTTGAGTCCTTGCCAGCCACATGGGAGATCCAAATAGCTTTGACTCAGGGCTTCAGCCTGGTCCAGCTCTGGCTGTTGCAGGCATTTGAGGGAGTAAACCAGCAGAGAAAAAATTCTCTCTCTCTCTCTCTCTCTCTCATTGTCTCCCTCCCTCCCTCTCTCTTCTCTTTTTCCCTCTCCCTCTCCCTAAAATAAATCTTAAAAAAAGAGAATTATTTTATTTATTTGAAAGACAGAGTTACAGAGAGAGGTAGAGACAGAGAGAGAGGTCTTCCATCCTCTGGTTCACTCCCCAGTTGGCCACAATGACCAGAGCTGAGCTGATCAAAGTCAGGAGCCAGGAGCTTCCTCTGGGTCTCCCACGTGGGTGCAGGGACCCAAGGACTTGGGCCATCTTCCACTGCTTTCCCAGGCCATTCCAGAGAGATAGATTGGAGGTGGAGCAGCCGGGACTTGAAACAGCACCCATATGGGATGCTGGCAATGCAGGGAGTGGCTTACACCACAGCGCCGGCCCCTGCAATGCTTTTAAATAATGGCACTTTATGCTTCCATTATTAAGTATTATATCGTTTGAGACCTGGTGTTTTACTTAGCATCTATGTGCTATTTTTCTGACCATCACATTAATCTACCATTGTTGGGAGAGCAGTGAGGCCATTATAAATCCCAGCAAAATCAAATGTCTTCTCATGG
Source organism: Oryctolagus cuniculus (assembly GCF_051225735.1). Lineage (NCBI taxonomy): Eukaryota > Metazoa > Chordata > Mammalia > Lagomorpha > Leporidae > Oryctolagus > Oryctolagus cuniculus. The sequence continues at coordinate 35,560,321 of NC_142877.1, forward strand.
GTTTACCTCCCAAAATAACAGGTGTGGTTTCCTCCTGCGCAGGAGTTGTTGCCTCTTTCAGACTGAAGAGAAGACAGAGTGTAAGGACTTTGCCTTATGTATCTGTTAGCATTACTACATAACAAGCTACTCCAGCTTCCACGCCTTAACATTGGAGGGCGTATTGCCCTTGGGTGAACTGGACAGCTCTTCTGGCCTCGGCTCTCTGCTGCTTGGCTGACTATCAGCTGGTCCAAAATTCCTTGAATGGAATACGTGAGATCTCGTCCATGCAGGCTCTCATCTTCCAACAGACTCCTCTGGACTGGTTCTCAGTGTGGTGACAAGGTTCTGAGAGGGAGAAGCATGCATGTCTTCTCAGGGCCTACACTGGGAGCTGGCACACAGACATTTCCACTGCAAAGTTACAAGCAAGTTGCAAGATCAGCCTAGACTCAAAATAGAGGGAAATAGCCTACCTCTTTTTTTAAAAAAATTTTATTTATTTATTTGAAAGACTGAGTTAGAGATGGAGATGGAGAGAGAGAGAGAGCGCGCACTTTCATCTGCTGATTCACTCCCCAAATGGCTGCAATGGCTGGGGCTGGACCAGGCCAAGCCAGGATCCAAGAGTTTCTTCCTGGTCTCACACATGGGTGCAGGGACCCAAGCACTTGGGCTATCTTCTGCTGCTTTCCCAAGTACATTAATAAGGAGCTGGATGGGAGGTGAAACAGCTGGGATGTGAACTGGGACCCATATGGGATGTGGGCATCATAGGCAGCAGCTTAACCCACTATACCACTATGCTGTCACGATTGTTTTGTTTGTTTTAAGCATTTTTATTTATTTGAAAGGCAGAGAGAATGAGAGACAGGGAGAAAGGTTGTTCCCATCTTCTGGTTCATTCCCCAAATGCCTGCAATGTCCAGGACTGGAGCCAGTAGCCAGGAACTCAATCCGGGTCTCCCCTGTGGGTGGCAGGAACTTAGCCACTCAAACTATCCCTTGATGCTCTAGGGTCTGTATTAACAAGAAGCTGGAATTGGGAGTGGAACCAGGTATGGAACCCAGGCACTTTGGTATAGGATATAAGCACCTTAACCACTAAGCCAAAGGCTGCCCCAGACCCTTTCTCATCATGGGAGGAGCTACAGAATCACATTGCAGAGTGTGGACCCAGGGAACCCATTACTGGGCATCGTTAGTGCAATTATCTACCGTATCTGAATTAGTTTATAATCTTCAATAAAGTTGGGGATCTCCACCCCAAGTAAAAGGCTCATGACCAATGGGCCCATGATCTAAAGGCCTATGAATATAGCCAATTGCCAAAGTCATATTTCTCAAAATGTGTTCTATAGGAAATTTGAATCAGATTCACCTATGGGGCATGAGATGCTTTAGATCTACTGATTCAGAGTTTCTGAGGCCGGGCCTCAGAAATCCGTGTTTATCATCCCGTTCCCTACCTCCCACGCCTTGAACTTATATTCAGGTTTTAGAGTCTCTGCATAGGTTTTACCCATACAATCATTGAAACATGTAGATTCAAGGAAGAGAACATTTTCTCATACATGGAAACTGATTTTGCAAAGAATTACAAAGAAAAACCCACATAGTTGAACAATTCCAATGAATTGCCTTAAATTCTCTTCTCTCAGGTTATGCTAGACATATGTGTCATAGCTACATTAGATTAACTGATAAACTCTTACCAGTAGAATAAGCTTATTACTTTTGTTCTTTTGATTTTGTACCTATAAGGGGTCTCTAAAATTTGATGCACCTCAAAATTGGATCATTTCCCCTTCCTCAAGAAAAAGGTCAAAGTGAATATACTTATAGTTTGTTAGCATTAAAAATGAACTATGTTGGGGCTGGTGCTGTGGTGCAGCGGATTAAAGCCCAGCCTGCAGCACCAGCATCTGGGCACTGGTTCAAGTCCCAGCGGCTCCACTTCTGATCCAGCTCTCTGCTATGGCCTGGGAAAGCAGTGGAGGATGGCCCAAGTCCTTGGGCCTCTGCACCCATGTGGGAAGCCAGGAGGAAGTTCCTGGCTCCTGGCTCCTGGCTCCTGGCTTCGGATCAGCTCAACTCTGGCCATTGCGGTCATTTGGGGAGTGAACCAGCGGAATGAAAGACTTCTTTCTTTCTCACTCTACCTCCTCTGTAACTCTATCTTTCAAATAAATAAAATAATTCTTTTTAAAAAAATGTACTATGTCATACTTCCCAGAAAACTGAATCAAAGTTAATAAAATAGATAAACTTTTACTTGACCAAAAAACTGGGTATATGCAGGTTAGGGGTTTTATTTACTGCTTCTTGGCAGGCAACTAGGGAAGGAAACATAACACCTTTATATATTTAAAATCTTCATCTTCAACTCAAAGTCTCTATTTGGGGTCATCCAGATACCCTGCAGGTGGAGACCTGCTATGCCTATATGTTTCTGCGTGGGTTTGTGTACATGCATGTGCTTATTGTTCCATTGTTTCACTGGAGGCTTCTTTTGAGCCATTGGCTAAAAATTTTAAGTTTCTGGGAGAATCCTTTAGGTTTGAAATTATTTAAATAAGAACTACAAGGAAATAAACCTGAAAGCAGAAGAGATTTTTAAAAGCTACTACTCGAGTAAACCAATTTGTGGTTCCAGTCCTTTTTTTTTTTTATGATTTATTTTTATTTATTTGAAAGAGCTACAGAGAGAGAGGGAGAGACAGAGTATCTTCCATCTACTAGTTCACTCCCCAAATGGCCACTATGACTGGGGCTGGGTCAGGCCAAAGGCAGGAGTTGGCCTGAGTACTTGGACCCATGACACCCATGTGGGAGACCTGGTTGTGGATCCCGTTTACTGCACAGAGGACCAGACTCATCTTCCTTAAGCAGTGCTGGGTCAGTCTCCTCCCTTGCTTGAAAACTCTCAGCCATGCCAATTGCCTCACTGGATTTGCAGATTCAAACATCAGTGGCCAGGAAAAGAATAGTGAGTAGATGAAACTCAGTGGTTATGACATAATAGGAGATGGTGGGATCTGTGGTCAATTGAAAAAGGCATGTCCTATTGAGAAGCGCTCAGCTTCAGATTTTAAAAGACAAATTGGACCTGGCAAAAAAAAAAAGTTTGTCTGTAAATTTAGCTGTTAGAATACCTGTGTGCTACCTTTGAATTAACTCTGTCCAAATTTATCAGTCTGATACTTCAGATTCTACATGACCTGCACAGTGCTGTGACAAGAAGGTAACAATTCACATTTACTTTTGTGAAATAAAATTTTTGATTAGTTATTTGGAAGGGGAAGAGGGAGAGGGAGAGGGAGGGAGAGAGGGAGAGAGAGAAAGAGAATCTTTTCTCTGCTGGTTTACTCCCCCAAATGCCTGCAACAGCCAGAGCTGGACCAGGCTGAAGCCCTGAGTCAAAGCTATTTGGATCTCCTATGTGGCTGGCAAGGACTCAACTACCTGCCATCTCCCAGGGTGCACAGTAGCAGGAAACTGACATCAGGAACAGAGAGAGCAGGAGTTTGAACCCAGACACTCAGACATGGGATGCCCAAGTGGTAACTTAATTACTGTGCCAAATTCCCACCTCCTCATAATCACTTGTAATGCACAATGTACAGGGGGAAAGATCACTAGGCTTTGGAAGTCTAGGGATTGAGTTCTGATTCCACCATTCACCATCATAGTGAGTCTCAGATGAGTCATTTTATCATCCTAAGCTGTGTTTGTTTTTCCTATGTACAATATGGGCTGTAAGGCTGCCCTGCCTAGTTCATGCATTTCTTGGGAAATGAAATGATACCATTCAGAGCTCCATACCAGTACGGAAGCCACTGGACATATGGGACTGTTGAGTACCTGGAAAGGACTAGTAATACAGAGCTCTAAGTTTTTTATTTTGTTTAATTGTACTTAATTTTAATGAAGTTTAAAACCAGCTTGATTCAGGTCTTTGAAAACTTTCAAGAATGTTCAAAACAGCTTGAATTTGTTAATCTTTTTTTAGTTGAAAAGCTTTGTGAAATCTAAATATAAAACAGATATTTCTGATGAAAACTTAGCATTTGAATTGAGATATCTGTAAATGTAAAATACATACCAGATTTTAAAGATTTAATATACAGATGTTAAACATCAATAACTCTTTATATTGACTATTTTGGACATTAATTAAATTAAGTATATTATTACATTAATTTCATATATTTCTCTTTATATTTTTTTAAAAAGTGGTTACCCGATTATTAAAATTACATACATGACTCAATATATTTTTTCTATTGGACATTACTGGCCTATATGAAATCTTTACATAAACTGATGATATGAATAATAAATTCCATGAGAGGGTTAAAATATTTGTGGGACCTTTGGTATCTATGAAGAACCCCCATGGATATCAAAATCCATGCATGCTAAGTCCTTTATATAACATAGCGTAGTGTTTCCAAATAACTTATGAAATCCTTCCATTAACTTGAATTATCTAGATTATTTAAATGCCTAATAGGGTGTAAATACTATCCACATAGTTGTTATGCTGTATTGTTAAGGAAAACATCTGTATGTGTTCAGTACAGGTGCAATTTTTCTTTTTTAAGTATTTTTGACCCATGGTTGGTTGAATCCAAAGATACAGAATTTGGCTTTACGGAAGGGCCAGAGTACTTTGTTCCCCATCATATATCCAGGGTTTTCACCAATACTTGGCACAAAGTATGGGCTTGCTAAATGTTCTTTTAACAAATTTACTAAATGAATATGTATCTGAACTGTATCTTTGTTGCATTGCCTATAAAATGAGGTGCTATAAAATTATATCTAAGTTTCTTCTAGCTCCAATATACAATAGAACCTGACATGACAGGAAACTGTGCGAAATAATTTAGTGTTCTTCCAATCTGTGTAGCCTTCTCCTTTGGCTTGGGGCTACTGGGACTTTCATATAGTGTCCTTAAAAAAAAAAGGATTTATATATTTATTTCTATTTTTATTTTATTTATTCAATTAATTTATTTGAAAGGCAAAGTTACAGAGAGACAGGAACACACGCGCACACCCACCCCCACACAAACACAGAGCCCCTGCATCTACTGGTTCACTCCCCAAATGGGTGAAACAGCTGGGGCTGGGCCAGCCTTAAACCAGGAAGCAGGAGTTTCATCCTGGTCTCCCACATAGATGGCAGGGGCCCAAGTTTTTGGGTCATCTTTCTCTGCTTTTCCAAGTGTGTTAGCAAGGAGCTGGACCAGAAATGGTACAGCTGGGACTGGGACCAGTGCTCATGTGGGATGCTAGTGTCACAGACTGAGGCTTAAGCCTTTGAACCATGTCACAGGACCCCATATAGGCTCTTTAGTAAAGCAAGAAAGATAAGTAAGTCTTCCTTAAGTAACAAAATCTACATCATATTGCCAGATTCTGTTTAGCAGTAAAGGAAGCAGAACTGGCCTTATCAGCATCCATATGTTGCACCTTTGTCTTCATTTTCAATCCAACTTCTTTTTATGAGAATAATTCCCACTTCAGTAAACATTCTTGCCTACAGATTGAAGAGGTTTTTTTTTTTTTTTTTTTTTTTTTTTTTAATGAATGTGAATATTCTACACTTTGAAGTGCGAATTTGCCTCTTGGGAAGTCACATTTTTTCTTGGAGAATGAATTGTCACCTCACTTTTTCCATCTGTCCTCAAGGAAATAAGTTTGTTTTTAGTGAACATGATAAACCCCAGAGGGGATAAGTGATAGATTCTCCTAACCAGTGGGTTCTACTTCTTTCATTTCATGTGAAGTACTGTAGTATTCTCTTGGTAATTAACAGATCGGGTTTCCAAGTTCCCTGCAGCTCCTCTTACAAGGAAAAGTGTATGTGTGTGCAATGTGCAAATTACCTGTATAATATATGCACCCATGGTTCTGCTTCCTTGGGAGATGCTATAGTGTGATTTCTTTGCCATATAGAAAATCTAACATTTTGAAAGACTAACTTTCATGTCATGGACTTCAGGTGAAAAACCTTCCTGTAGACTGTAATTTCTTTGGAAACGCATGGCAAGCTGTCATTTTTCTTTGCTTCTTGCTGATGGAAATTGTCAGGATTCCAATGTTTTCCCCTGAGAGATTATCTTCTGTTGGCTGCCATCCTAAATTTTGAGATGTTTATTCTAGAAGCAACTCAAACAAAAGGGGGAGGGAGGGAGAAATGCCATGAACTAGAGGCTACGTGTAATCATAATGAAAAATGCTTAATACTGAATCAAAGGAGTGGAAGATGGTGTTGGGATTTCACATTGGGACTGTCACGTCTGGGATTGCAACTCTTAGAGAAACTAGGATAAAAAGAAAACCATGTGTGGCAAACTTTTTGAAGCTTTTCATCCTCTATGTATTTTCCCATTTCCCTCTTTTTGTGAGAGGTCGTCCTGTGAATGAAGAAACCTGGTGATAGCTAAGGCAGTCTGAGATTTTCATCTACATTTCAGTGGTGCTTTCTGAACTAAGTTTCTGCATTGTAATGTAAAAAAGCAAACACACAACCATGAGAGTAAAAATGGATTCAGACAACAATTGTCAATGGATGCTAGGTCTAGAGGTAAGACCCATGGAAGGGTAGACTATTTAGAGTCTCAATGTATCCAACAGTAAAGAAGGAAAAATAGTCCAATATGCAGGGAAGGAATGAGACAAAGATGCCAACCAAGTCAGAGAAATTCACATCACTACAGATGGGATACTGTGGGGAGAACACACGATCGCGAGTTATTGCAGAGCCAAATATGATTCATGAACCTAGTCCTAGGGAAACATGAGGCTTTTCAAAAATTCATGGAAAATGTGTATTATGGGGAAATTATGCATGGATTTCCATTTTTGCAGCAAAATAAACATGATCTTCTTAAAAGGATTTATTCATTTTGGAAGTCAGTTACAGAGAAAGGGTGAGAGAGAGAGAGGGAGAGAGAGAGATCTTCCATCTGAGGATTCACTTCCAAGATTGCTGCAATGGCCAGAGTTGAGCCAGGCTGAAGCAGCAGCCCAAGGCTTCTTCCAGGTCTCCCCTGTGGTGGCAGGAGCCCAAACACTGGGGCTGTTTTTACTCCTTTTCTCATGCCATTACCAGGGGATTGGATTGGAAGTTGGGCAGCTGGGACATGAGCTAGTGCCCAAATGGGATGTTGATGTCCCAGGTGGCGGTTTTACCTGCCACATCACAATGTCAGCCCCTAAACTTGTATTTTAATCCTATTTTCTCACAAACTTTCTGAAATGCTCTCATATCAGAGAAACCCCAGTTGAAGGGCTTTCTGTAAAACAACCAGAAGGCTGAGGGACTGCTCCCTGGTGAAAGAACACTGCAGAGAGATGGTAACTGAATGAAACGTGTGATCCCAAACTAAATCCTTCACCAGAAATAAAATTGTTACAAAGGTTACTGTTAGGGGTACATGATGGAATTTGCATATGGTCTGTAGATTCAAGTGTTACAACAATGTTACATTTCTTGCATTTGATAACTGTATTGTGATTATGTAAGAGACTATTCTTGTACTTGGGAAATACAATTGAGGTGTTACAGAATAAGGGTATGTTATACACAGCCTCCAGTCACATGGTTCAGAAACATATTACTAAGTGTGTATGAGTAAACACACCCCCACATAAATATGGGGCTGTTAAAGCAAATATGGTGCAGCACCTTAAGCTACCATTTGTGATGCCAGCATCCTATAGCAGTGTGCTGGTTCAAGTTCTGGCTCATCTTCTGATCTAGCTTCCTGCTAACGTACCTTGGAAGGCAGCAGAAGATGGTCTGGGTGCTTGGGTGCCTGCTACCCACTTGGGAGACTGGGAGTTCCTGGCTGCTCGTTTCAGTCTGGCACTTATCTGGCTGTAACATCCATTTGGGGAGTAAATCAGTAGATGGAAGATCTCTCTCTCTCCCCCTCACTCTACCTCTCAAATAAGCAATTAAATAAAAGTATTTTTTAAAAAAGCAAATATGGCAAAAATTAAATTTGTGTATCTTCATAAATACTAGGATTTCTTTGTACTCTTGCAGCTTTACTATAGATCTGAACTAAATTCAAGATAAATGTTTTGGAAAATAAAGCCAATACCCCTCACACACACCCATCCACACACATTTGAGTATTTATTCCTGGAAAGGTTTAATGAGAGGAGAATTTAGATTGCCAAAAGTTTAAATATTTGGAGAAAAATATGATTAGCCATGAAAGCACCTTCTCATAAATATTATTGGAAGCAGTCCTCCTACAATGACAGACTCCAGAAATCCCGTGTCCATCAGAGTAATCCCATTAAGGAAATATCAGATGGCTGCAAAGCTCGGAGAGTCCAGGGTGTGGGGTGATGAAGCCCTGGTTAGGCGATTGATTTATTGGCTGGCTTAACCTGTGTGTTACAGGGGCCTTGCTGAGCAGCGGTCTGGGTCAAGCTTGTGTGCCCTGCTCCATCCTTCCAGAGGGAAACAGTGATGAGATTAAACCCGGGAAGGAGCACAGTCACCAAGCTTTAAGTGATGCATTCCCAGGGTTGACAGTGGGCCGTACATCTTCTCTTAGTAGACTGGAGTATCTACAGTGGCTGAGCCCCAAAGCCTTTTGTGAAGCACATAGAGGGAAGTGGTTCTTCTTGTAAGCTCTCCCGGCTAGTACTGAGCAGTGAATCAAGAGATTTCAAGTGTGTAACTTGCTGTTCCTCCAGTCTCAAGGTGGAGGCTCTGCACCCATGTCTGCTGTGCGTAGAACTTTCTAGGAAGGGGAGGGCTCCATAACAGCCTGTTAGGGAGAGAATGAAGCTGTTGTTTAGCCAGAGTGGAGAAAAATCTCAGTGGGATCTCCATTAATGAACACCTGTAATCTGGTGAGACACCAACACATAGTTAACTCTTTATGCAGACCTTTGCAACACTCTAGGAAGCACCCTGTGGAGTTACATCGGAAAAAAACATCCAGCCCTTTATTACTTAATCACATCATTCCATGTTAGAGGTTTTCATTGTCTCATAAAATGCTTTCCAGGGGTAAGGAAAGGTGGTTTGGAAGGAATTTTATTGACTTTCCTTGTTTCCAATACTGTGAGCTTTCAGAAATGCTTGTTCCCTCTTTTTACTTGTTGTTGTTGCTGTTGTTTTAAAGCCATAACATTTGTATGGATTTGGTTCATTTTCAAGGTCATTTTGTTTTTATCTAATGCTGGTATTGTTTAAGAATTATTTTTCTCTAAGTGTAAATGGCACTAAGGGCTATAAATAATCAAAATGTATTTGATTACAATAATAATTGTCTCAGATAGTCATAGATCAAGAACATTACATAGGATGGAGCCAGTTCGGGATTCAGTCAACTTAAAAAATATCGGCTTTAGAAAAAAAATAAGGTCTTAGGACCAGGACTTCTAATTTTCAAAGTACTATTCAGAATTTAAACCTCGTGATTTCTTATCAATTCTGAAAGGAGACACCTTTGTTGTCTTTGTTTAGTTATAGTTAAAATTTTCCCATTTTTTATTTCAATGAATGGCATTGTTTTTATGATATGAATTGTTTTATGGGGGGGTTAGCAAAATCAAAAAAAGTTTGGTTGCAAAATCTCTGTACTTCACTTAGTCCTTAGAAAAGAAATAACAGAACAAAAGTAACAGAGACTGAACCCGTGACACAGCTAGTCCCTGCCTGAAGTTTTCTAGCAGGGAGTTAGATTTCCATGTATATGACTTATTTGGAAGAGTACTATGGGTCCAAGGTATCTGATTTAATTCTCTTAAAAATGTTTATACCTAGAATACAAAATTTCTAAATGTGAATGTGGGGGTATTTTTTTAAAAAAAGGTTTATTTATTTATTTAAAAGGCAGAGTTACAGAGAGGCAGAGGAAGAAAGAGAGGGGTCTTCCATCCGTTGGTTCACACCTCAGATGGCTGCAATGCTGGAGCTGTGCTGGTCTGAGACCAGGAGCCAGAAGCTTCTTTTGGGCCTCCCATGCGAGTGCAGGGGCCCAAGAACTTGGGCCATCTTCTACTGCTTTCTCAAGTCATAGCAGAGAGTTGGATAAGAAGAGGAGCAGTGCCCATATGGGATGCCAGCACTGCAGGTGGTGGCTTAGCCTACTACACTGTGGCGTCAACCCTAGGGTATTTTTTAAATAATATTTTTGAGAGAGAAAGACAGAGAAAGAGTGAGTGAGAGAGAGAGAGAGAGTACATGATAGAGCGCATTTGCATCCACTGCTTCACCCCCCAAATGTCCACAGTGGGCCAGGCTGAGGCAGGCGTGGGAGCTCAGTTCAGTTCTCGCATATGGTGCGACAGGAATCCAACCCTCCGAGCCATGTTCTGCTGCCTCCCAGGATGCCCATTAGCAGGAACCTGGAATTGGGGGCGGGGGATAGGACCAGGGATTGAAGCTAGCACTGCCATGTGGAATGCAGGTGTTTCAAAGGGTATCTCGACCACAGCACCAGTTACCCACCCCAGCTATGAGATTTGTTAAAGATTTATTTATTTATTTGAAAGTCAGAGTTGGGGTGGGGGAGAGAGAGAGAGAGAGAGAGAGATTATCATTATCCATATGCTGCTTCACTCCCAAAATGACTGCAATGGCCAGGGTTGGGCCAGGTCAGTGCTAGGAGCCGGGAGCTTCAGCTGGGTCTCCAACAAGGGTGCAGGAGCGTAAGCACTTGGGCCATCATTCCCAGCTTCTCCCAGCACAGTGGCAGAGACCTGGATCAGAAGTGGAGCAGCAAGGACAGGAACCGGCACCTGCGGCTTTACCTGCTACACCTGCTACACAGGTCCCTGGGTGCGAGATTTTTAAGGCATGATTGTACTGGATTTAAAAGTAATTTAGAAGCTCAGTGATTTAGGTGGGGTACTCAGATCTTTTCTGAACAGAGAGGTGCTACTGTGTCTTTGAGAAGGGCCTGGTTGGAGAGGAAGCGGAGTTACTGGGGGCACCAGCCTGAGTCCTTGAGCCTGGGCCCTTTCTACTGCAGTGGATTTTCTCACCTAGACTATGACTTTCTTTTGAGGGAAAGAAAAAGCATTTCTTCTGCTGCTGGTCTTCTTTGGCTGGCACCATGTTTTAGAATGCCTGCATGTGTGCTTTGGATTGGCTGATTTCTCCGTTTCTTTCCTTAAGGGTCTGTGGTTGGAACACGCACCTTTCTGGTGTGGCTGTAGTGAGTCTTGTCTGTGAGGGGTGAGTGAGCACAGGTCTTTCCCTTTGCAGGCTTCTACACAGGGACCAGTTCTTCCCAGCCCACTGCTCATAGCAGGAATGGAAAAGGAGAAACTTCTCTCTTTTCATCCTCATGTTCTGGCAACAGAATGACTTTCCCTTGGGACCAGAAGCATCAAGGCTGACCCTGGATTTCCTCAATGAGGCAGATTGACTTTGCTTAAAGAATTCAGTGAAATTTCCCCATGTGAATGCTACATCCACTAACTTTCTTCCCAAAATGGTGTCTGTTTACAAGGTTGCCCTGCACGTGGCTCTTTTTTTTTTCCACCATTTTTTTTAATTGCACCATGCTCTGCTCAATTTTAAACTATGTCCAGCGACTTAACCATATTAAGGAAAAAGCAGGTATTTATCTCATTCCACAAGGTGCTGATTGGTTGTAAAATGTCCTTGTAAAATTTTTTTTCTTGCTGTTAACCTCATTTGTATGAGGAAAAAGTATTTGGAACTTCCAAAAATTGCTGAACGTGGGACAGAGTAGTCACTTCTACGCCTCGTGTTTATTGAATTGTTATAAAATCTTGAGCCTCTAAGGGCCCCGGGAAGTCTTCAGTGTGTTCCTGTGGCTGTGGGTGAAGCGGCCACTTGAAATGGCCACACGCATTCTCGGACCTTTCTTGTCTTATGTGTCTCCTGGGAGGGAGCTCTTGGGACTTCTCTTTGTAACCTAATATGATATGTGTCAACTTATGCATCAAGAATTCACCCTTAAAGCTAAGCTGACATCTTTCTGGATTGATTTAAAGCCAATTCTCGGTTGTTTTCTCCTTGGAGACAGAGAACTTTGATCTAATAACACTCCATACATTACTCAACCACCCTGAGGGACCCATCTTTGTTCCTTTAACCATTTCTCTTTCCTGCTATTTCCCCAAATCATAATGAGTTTACTTGTTCTCTTCTGCAAATAACTTATTCTTTAGATGCCTGCAACTTGGGGCTGTCGTGGTGGTGCAGTGAGTTAAGCCACTGCTTACAATGCTGGCATCCCATATGAGCATGGGTTCGAGTCCTGGCTTCTCTACTTCCAATGCAGCTCCTTGCTAATGTGCCTGGGAAAGCAGCAAAAGCTGCCCCAAGTGCCTGGGCCCCTGCTACCTGTGTGGGAGACCTGGATGAAACTCCTGGCTCCTGGCTTCAGCCTGGTCCAGCTCTGGACATTGTATCCATTTCAGGGAGTGAATCAGCAGATAGAAGATCTCTCTGTCTCTGTCTCTTCTTCTCTGTGACTTTGATTTGCAAACAGATAAATCTTTAAAAAAGAAAAGATATCTGCAACTTATTTATTATGTGCAACAGTCTCTACTGTTTCTGCTTGCATTTTCTTGACTATTATTTTTATCCATGTTCCAATGAGCCTCATTCAGTCAGGTCAAGAACATACATGATTTTCCTGTGGTGACCCTAAGTGACAGAGATCATAACAAGAAATACATAGAAAGAGAAGGGGAAAAAAAAAATCTACCTGTATTTTTATCTAGAAGACACATCAAACTAAAAAGCATGTGTTCAATAATTGAATTCTTTTTTTTAAGGATTTATTTATTTGAAAGTCAGAGTTACACAGAGAGAGGAAAGGCAGAGAGAGAGGAGAGAGAGGTCTTCCACCCGATGGTTCACTTCCCAGATGGCTGCAACAACGGGAGCTGTGCTGATCCGAAGCTGGGAGCCAGGAGCTTCTTCTGGGTTTCCCACGTGAGTGCAGGGGCCCAAGGACTTGGGCCATCTTCTACTACTATCCCAGGCCACAGCAGAGAGCTGGATTGGAAGAGGAGCAGGGTCTCAAACCGGCGCCCATATGGGATGCCGACGCTTTAGGCCAGGGCGTTAACCCATTGTGCCACCACTCTGGCCCCTCAATAATTGAATTCTACAAAAGTATTATTCCTATGTCATTTTCCTTTCTGTCCATAACAACTTTGTTGATAGCAGAACTTTTGTACTGGAATGTTTTAAAATTGAAAAGCTATCCCTTATGTTTTTGTCCTCAGAATAATGGAACATGTTATATTGGAGATTTTTACATTAATAAGCCCATTATCTTGGGGTAGAGAATGGGCAGTTTGCTTGATCGCCTAATGACTGGTGATACTTGGGAACTATTGTGTTCCCTAAAGTAACACTGATAAGAAGAGACCACTCCCAGAATGCCATGGGTCTTTTCAGTTAGAACCAGCATGGGTGTAACTTCTTTACTTCCTGAAGCTATATCAGTTACAAATATGTGGAAACAGAGAAGATTAAGTTTTTTTGTAGAATTTTCTTCTGAATAATTCATATTATTTTTCCCTTGGTAGAATTGTTCATTCCCAGTCCCCTCCCCTCAGATATGAACTAAATATTGAAGGCTTATTATATTTCTTCTGAATATCAGAATTTTGACTATGATAATAGGTTCTGGGAACAGGCTGAGTTTTTAGTGTTCCAGTGAACAGGATGTAATAAAAGCTCCATAAAAAGCCAACTCTTTGCCATGTACTTCCAACATTAGGTTTCAGTAATAGTGACTTTCTGTTTTTTAACTCTTGATAGAAAGGAAATTACTATCTTAATTACCCATGGTTCTGAAGTACATCAAGAACATCCTTCCAAATCATTTTTTAGTAAGAATCCACCTACTGTCAAAAGTCCGCATTTTAAACCAGTGAAAGCTTGGGTTTTGTCACTGAATGATAAGTTTTTTCCTTTCTGGAAACTTTGCCATCAATTGACTTTCTGCATGATTTGGTTTTCCATTGCCCTTGCTGAATGCAGAGCCATCTCGCTCAGTGGGAAATGAGTGTGTGTGAGGGCCTAACGCCAAAGAGCTGATGTTATTCAAGCCTGTCTGGGGCAGACACTGTTTAAACATGCCTGACCGTTTGACTGTCAGTCTCCCTTGCCAAGTAACCCATCTAGAATCACGGGTAGCCCTTCTGTTGTTTCCCTAGACATGACTTGGGAATCTATATTTTCTCGTCTTTGTTGAATAAAGGCTTGAATCTTGGAGAACAGACGGAATTCTATTTAAATGCCTATACTTTACACTCACATCCTCCCTTCCAAATGGGATGGCAAACATGGTAAAACATTTGCAGTCCCACTGCCCTATTTTTTTTTTCTTTATTTTTTTCTTTATTTCCTTCCCCTTTTAGGACAATCTTAGATTCATTGGTAATTTTTAAAAACTACCATTGCAACACTCTGTGTGCTTTAGTGGGGAGGGTTTAGAGTGGGAGATTCTAATGATCCAAGCATGTGTTGGGTGCCTACTGAGTGCCAGCAATTGAGGTTAATTGAGGTTGAATTAAGCATCTCTTCCCTCCAGAATGGCAGCAGTGTGGGACCAGAAGAAGCAATGGTGTTGTGACTTTGTTGTTATGCAAGAGTTATTAAGATGACCTTACAATGTCAAATTGGAATGGGACACTTGGGTCCTGGCTATGGTGTCCCTTAGGCCAGAGGAAAGGGCACAAAGATGTGGCTTTCAAAACAGTTGCAGTCATCCAAAAACAGGGGGCACTTTCAAGTCTCTGAGTAAGAAAATGGAAGCCTGGAATGACTGGAGCACTCATTTGCCTGGTTGAATAGGCTTCTTGTATAGACAAAGTCGAGCTGCTCAAGACGACTCTCTACTGCTGAGGGGGTGGGACGAATTGGGGAGGCACAAGGGACTTACTTGACTTAATTTGCCTCAAATACTGTAGCCCTGCACAAATAATTGTCAATACCCATGGAGCGCTTACCCTGTGGAGGATTTCTTTTCAGCTTTATATGCATAGTATCTAATTTAAATCTCACAGCAACCTTGTGATAAAGGAACTAATTCCCAAAACAAGCAAAAAATGGAGCCAAGCAGTCGGACTTCAAGGTTGAGAGGCCTTAACCAGAAGTGGTGGCTCCGTGGGATTAGGCTTCTTATGCTACCACCTGTGAGAATGCAGCACAATGTCTCTCTTTCTTAAACTTTAGTTTCCAAAAGCTTTGGGTGGTTGTCTTAGTTTGTCTGTAGGTACCCAGTTGTATGATGTCAGGGCAGAGATTATGGTTGTATTGGATGAGCATATGCATTTCCTCAAGCGTGTTCTGACTTGGGAAATTTCTGTCTATGAAGTTCTTGTAGGTGGTTTTGCTCCTTCAGTAAGAACTCGCGCCCTAGAGTTTGCAGAGTGGAGTCCCTGAGCTACCCTGGGAGAGTGGAAGAACTTTACTCTTAAGCTGATTGAGTGAAAGCCCCAGCAAAGTGGTATTTTACAGAAAAGACTCGATCAAAGCCAGGAAAGCTGAGTATAATTCCTTAAATGTAGCTTTATGTAAACAAGGAGGATGCTATAAGATTTAAAAATAACAGTCGAGTAAGTGAAAGAATTGGAGATAGGTATCTGATTCAAACTGAATTTAGCAACTGCAATAATATTATCTGATGAAGGAGATTTGGTGTCACATGCTCAAAGCTGGCGTTAAGTCCTTAAGAGGTATCAAAATAATCAAAGTGTTTTCTTCGCTCTTAGCTGTCATGGTGAAAGAATCATGAATCATTGTGACTTTTATGTTGATGAGAAACTGCAGTTGGGGAGTGAAAAGAAAGTGTATTTCTGAGCAGAAGGCAGAGGGGGAAGGCATCACTAGTATGGCTTCTCTCTGTCACTTCTCTCTAGGAGCCTGGGATGCTTGTCCTATCTCAGATCCAGGCTCCCAGCTATCCAAGACTTCTTGGAAAGGAGTGTATCTTTTCATGTGAGGAGAATCAGAATTGGGAGAAAGGTTCCCAAACTCAGCTGATTATTCTAATCACTGGAATGGTTTTTCAAGATAGAGATTTCCAGGCACCTTGCCTGCAAGTTCTGATCCAGTAGGTCCAGAAAGGGAATCCAGGAATATGAATGTTAAATCTCCCTAGATGAAGGTCTGAGGATCACATAGGACTGGGAGCCAGAATCTGGTGTACACATTTTATGGATTAGTAGACTGAGCCTGGAAAGGATAATTAATTTTCATATTTCCTGTTCTGAAAGTGAAGCTCAGATTAGAATTCCTTTTTTATTTTTTATCCCTAGATTGAGTGCATTTTTTTTCATGTTTCTGTCTCTGAGAAAATACGTATTGGGCAGTTAAGGTTGATTTTGTGTGTGTGTATGTGTGTGTAATATACAGGCACATAGAATGAGGTCCTACCCATGCAAAGTGTTAAATATGGATATTGGACTGTTACTAATAGCATTATTATTTTGTTTATTTTATTTTATTTTTTATAGATTTTTATTTATTTGACAGGTAGAGTTACAGACAGTGAGAGAGAGAGAGAGAGAGAGGGAGAGAGGTCCTCCCTCCATTGGTTCACTCCCCAATTGGCCGAAATGGCTGAAGCTATGCTGATCTGAAGCCAGGAGCCAGGTGCCTCCTCCTGGTCTCCCATGTGGGTGCAGGGGCCCAAGCACTTGGGCCATCCTCCACTGCCCTCCCAGGCCACAGCAGAGAGCTGGACTGGAAGAAGAGCAACTGGGACTAGAACCTGGCGCCCATTATTATTTTGAAATATAGTCAGATGACGCTTAGAATAAAACTTTTTATTGTGTGACATGTATATAGTGCACAGAGTCCTGGGAGAAGTAAAAAGCACAAAAAGGGAAAGTAAGATGTGTTTTCCAAAGGACTACTCAAGAAAATGTTGGGGCCAGCGCTGTGGCACAGCAGGTTAAAGCCCCAGCCTGCAGCGCCAGCATCCCATATGGGTGCTGGTTTGAGTACCAGCTGTTCCACTTCTGATTCAGCTCTCTGCTGTGGCCTGGGAAAGCAGTAGAAGATGGCCCAAGTCCTTGGGCTCCTGTGCCCATGTGGGAAACCCAGAAGCTCCTATCCTGGCTTCGGATCAGCTCAGCTCTGGATGTTTGGGGAGTGAACCATCAGAATGGAAGACCTTTCTCTCTGGCTCTACTTCTTTGTAATTCTTTCAAATAAAATAATTCTTAAAAAAAAAAAAAAAGGAAAGAAAATGTTATAGAGCACGTTGTCCATGTCTCATATAGAACAGTCATGCCTGACGTTGTGGACAAGATAACCAGATAAGATAGCAGAGATTTTCGTATCAGCGGCATCTCCCCTCCCCAGATCAGCAGATTCAAAGCACTTGCTTGGTGACTTACAGCATTCAGTCAGTTCACTTCTGTTTCATCCCACTGGAGTTTTAGAATTTCATTTTTATTTATTTGAGAGTCACAGAGACCGAGAGAGAGAGAAAGAGAGTGAGAGAGCTCTCATTAGCTGGTTCACTCCCCAAATACCTGCAACTGCTAAGACTGGGCCCTTGCTGGGCCAAGGTTAAAGCCTACAGCCAGAAATGCAGTCCAGGTCCTTCTCTCTCTCTCAAGATTTATTTATTTATTTGAAAGGCAGAGTTACAGAAAGGCAGAGGTGGAGAGAGAGAGAGAGAGAGAGAGAGAGAGAGAGAATGAATGTCGGTCTTCCATCCACTGGTTCACTGCCCAAATGGCTGCAATGGCCGGAGCTGTGCCAGTCTGAAGCCAGGAGCCAGGAGCTTCCTCTGGATCTCCCACATGGGTGCAGGGGCCCAAGGACTTGGGCCATCTTCTACTGTTTTTGCAGGCCTTAGCAGAGAGCTGGAACAGAAGAGGAACAGCTGGGACTCAAACCAGTGCCTGTTTGTATGCTAGCACCGCAGGCGGTGGTTTTACCTGCTACACCACAGTGCCGGCCCCATAGACTGTGTCTTGTTCCTACTTGTAATCTTAAATACCTAACCCAATGTCTAACTTGTAATAATAATGATAATAACTATGAATGGAACTCTTATTTAACTTTCAAATCCTTTGTATGACATATCTATGGTTATAACCAACATATGACATGCGAGGCAATAGATCTACTAACACCATCTGATTTGTTTATTGAGGGTAGACAAAGCCTCATATCTGTCCTAGAATGGAAAAGAAAGTGGTTTAGGACAAGGAGTGAATTTTTCCAAGGCTTGGAGAAGGGGTACAAATCAGAAGAGGACAGTGTTGGGGAGAGATGCTTGCTGGCAGAGAGAAGGAATGTCAGTACACTTCAGAAGGTAAGAAGGAATAAAAGTAGGTATGCCAGAGGGTCAGGGGCAGGTTGGTCTCCTTGGAGCAGGGTTGGAAAGAGAGGCAGTGGGAATTACGGCCGGACATGAATTAGGGACGTTCTGAGATATCACAGCTTTATATCCCTATCCAAAGAAATCGAGATATTTGGAGAAAGCACCAGATAAGAAAGACAGGAGATGAGTTCCTCTTTGTTTTGGTTGGCTTGGCAGTCATCTCTTGCAAACAGTTGAAATATGGGGCTGTGGGACAGGTGACAGAATGGGACTGGAGATAAAGATATGGAAGGTGGATTTTTGAAGTTGGTAGTAAATAAGATCTCTAGAAGAATAAGATGCAGATTATGTACCTGTCTTATTGAGGGTCAGGAAGAAAAACCAGGGAAGCAAATAGTAAGCAGAGTCTGACATCTAATGAATTTTTGTACTTAATAAAAAATACCCTCATGTATATGATTAACCATTTAATTTGCTCCTCATTTGTCTGTGTATTTATCCAGTGCATTCCCGCACCCTCCCCCACTCCCTAAATGTCCTACAAGGCACTTCCACCAAGCTATATTTGCCATCTGGAAATTTTTAATTTTTTAAAAAAGATTTATTTATTTATTTGAAAGTCAGGATTACAGAAAGGGAGAGACAGAGAGGGAGAGAAAAACAAATATTCCATCCCTTCTGCTGCTTCACTCCCTAAATGGCTGCAATGGCCAGAGCTTGGCCAGGCAGAAGTCAGGAGCCAGAAGCTTCATCCAGGTCTCTCACATGGGTGGCAAGAGCCCAACACTTGGGCCATCTTCTGCTGATTTTCCCAAGCCATTAGCAGGGAGCTGGATTGGGACTGGCCAGGACATGCACTGGTGCCCGCATGGGATGCTGGCATCAGAGGCAGTGGCTTATCCACTATGCCCATAAGAGCAGCCCCACCATCTGGAAATCTTGCCAGGATCTCAAACTTAGTATTTCCTAAACTCAGCTTGGCTTCTCAATTACAGACTTGTCCCAAGTGTTTTTATCTTATGTTTCTAGTGGTAATATTTGTGTCCCAGTCTTAAAACTCTCAAGTGTGTTTCACTTGTCTCCAAGACTCAAAAGTTTGACTATCCAGTTTATAACTTCCTGGTCTCTTATCCCACACGACTGTGCCCAAGTTCAGGCCCCAATATCTCTACTGAGGATGTTGCAATAAACTACTAATTCATCTTCTCAAGCTTACAACCTCCCAGTGCATCTTACACACCGCTGCTACCAGATTCAACTTCTGGCTTCTGATCTTCTGACTCACCCGACCCTCTTAAAAATCTTGCAAAGCTCCACTTTGCTGACAGCAGTGGTTTCATACTTGGTCCCCTGAATGAAATCTTGTCTAGAAGCTCCAGTATGTCAACTGGATAAAAGCAGGCTGTTCTGGTCACACCAGAGTGTTCTGTCTTGACAACACTCGGGGCTCAGCAGAATAGATTTTGAATAGATCCTATCTACCTAAGGCTCATAATAATGGACACCTGACATTTACTCCCAATTTTCTTTTCCCGTTTGATGTCCCATTAGTGCCGACTATGTTCCTTCCAGCTGAGTCAAACTGAACTGTTATTTCTACAGACAGAGGGATGGTGTCTCAATAGCTCCATTACAAACTGAAAATATTAGTTGGAATGCATTTGATACTCTAACCTAGTGAACATCATGGCATAGCCTAGCCTACCCTAATCATGCTTAGGACATTTACATTAGCTTATCATTGGGTAAAATAATCCTACACAAAGCCTATTTTATAACAAATGGTTGAGTATCTCATGTAATTTATTGAATACCTGTATCAAAAAGCCTCTGCCAACATAGAATACTGCAGAATGTCCATTGTTTCCTCTCATGTTTGTGTGGCTACTGGGTGTTGTGACTCACTACTGATGCCCAGGCCTTGAGGGGGTATCTTAGCATATGGCTGGCCTGGGGAAAAGAAACTCAAAATTCAGAATCTGAAATGCAGTTTCTATTGAATGTATTATTACTCTCACACTATCTTAAAGTTGAGAAATTGTAAGCAGAACTATCATAAGTCAGGAACCATCTGTACTATTTTCCCTTTATTTCTCAATATTTATCACTTGTTTATTTGAGTAGGATTTTCTTCTGTTTAGACTCCCTCCCTTCATCGTCCTTAGTTTAGATCCAGTCTCTCAATAGCCAGCTCCAAATCTTACCCAGTGGAAATTCATGCCTCAATTTATTCCTCCTGAATTTCCAGTGATTTGTCTCATCAACCTTTTACTTCCCATTCTCTGGGTCTCTCTTAGGAATGAGCCAGTTCCTGTTATGTTTAAGAATTATCTAGTGTCAGCCTTCTCTCCTCTTTGCAGACTCTGAAGTCCTGGAAATCAAGATAACTGATGGATTGTCCCTTGAATTCTTTCTCAGGCACTGGGACTCACCTTGAGCCTGTTGCTCACAGACATTTGCTGAAGGAACACTGGATCTCTGAGCACCCTGTAGGAAGGCGTGATAGCTCCATCATCGCCATGCATTTCCCGTCATACACAGGGCAGGGCCAGGCTCATAGTGCACCTCATAGTGAGTAAGTGAAACCTGTAGACATTTTCTCTCACACTATAGTGATTATATGAACTCTTATCTTTGCAGCAGCCTTTTGAATATTATTGATGGCAGACGCTTGGAGGGCCACAAAAGGACAATTTGTTCATCCAGCATGTAGGTGAGAGGAACAATATCACTATCATTGTTTTGTTCATGAGGTTCATTAGCTAAAAGAGGTAAAAATGCATTTGAGCCAATTAGAGGCACAATCTTAAAGTACCTTTCTTTGTTATGCTTTCTCATCCAAGGTCATCTTTCCAGTAAGTATTCTGTGGCATGTTCCCTTTGAGGTCATTTACTGCATGTCACTGTCTTTAGGGCAGACCTTCTGAAGGGGTCTGGAAAGAATCTGAACTAATGGTTTGGAACTTTTATAGTTATGCATCTCTAGCGAGGTGTATAAATGGCTTGAGTTGAAAGGGGCTGGAGGACTGTGTCAATAAGCTTCTGGTATGGGCAGTGGGAAGTCTGAAGGAAGAAATTAAAGTGCCAGATGCCCTTTCTACTGCTGAGCTGCGCAGCATGAGTCAGTCCTGACTTCCCAGCCTGGGTCACAAGTTTATCTTCTCTAAGGGCTGTGAAAGCAGCCACAATGGCAGGGGATGATGGATGGACTTGTCGTGAGGAAGGGTGTGCATGGAAGTTCTGTTTGAGTCTTGAAATTCCCCGGGAAGGTTCAAGACTCTCTCATCGTCTAAATTCAGTTAACGCAAAGAAAGAGAAGGGGGTGGGGGAGTGTTTCTCATAAATCATTTGACTTAATTGTACGCATTTCAGTATCGTATAGGAAAAGCTGGCTCCTATGCGTGGAATAACAAGGGGAAAGACGTCTTGATCACAATGTTGGAAAACTGAAAGGAAATATATAATTAATTATTTAACTTAAAAGTTTAGTTAAATTCAAGACTCAGTTCCTGTTTTATATCCGTCTCTTAATGCACAAAGGTTTAGAGATATGCCTGTTCAAACATGCTTCTCATCTCTCTTGCACTTGAAATTGGCCCTGAGTTTTTTTATTGATAAGAGAATCAGATATTTTTTTAATGATAACTCACTATCACTTGGAAGTGAAAACTGTGCATATTTTCTGAGTAAGTGATATAATTAGACATTTTAGTATAATTTTTTTGGTTATTATATTTGGAGTAGTTCTATGTTAAATGTTGGCTCATCTAGGAATGGGCATTGCCATGTAAGAATGTCAAAATGACATAGGAAATAAAATAACTGAAACTTGATTTGAGATGGAAATCAATCTCTTGGCATTTCACTTCAAATGAAATCACAATGTTATCTCAAATGCTGAATATACAATATAAATGAAGGGCTAAGGACACTGTATTTTAGAGGTTTATTGCTTGGTTTAAATTATAGATTCTCCATTAATTTAGCTGTGTTACCTTAGTCAAGTCATTTAACTTCTCTGTACCTCAATTTCTTCATCTGAAAATGGGAGTAAGTACAGAGCATGTTTTTATTCATTGGCTTTTACTATAATAATGTCATGTAGCAAACAGCATCCCCTGTTCCCTAAATTTTAGTGGCTTATGATCACAGATTATTTTTTGTTTCCTCATGGGTCTGCAGGTAAAATGTGGCAACTGTGTTCCTAACTGACAGTTTGGTTCAGACCTGCTGCAGTCCGACAAAGCTGAAAGAACAGTGCTTCTCTGGGAGGGGAGTCAGGAGAACAAGACAATCAGCCAAGCTATTGACCAATCCCAGCAAAGCCTCTGCTGGCATATAGTCACATTTTGTTGGTCAAACAAGTCATATGGCCAAGTTCAACATTGATGGGTGGGTAATTATGTTTTTCCCATGGAAGGAGAAAGGGAGAATGAGTAGTTGTTGAATGATAATATCTACCTCCGTCTCCTGGGGTTATTGTGAGTGATAACTGACATAATACATGCACAGCCCTTAGCACATGTACTTGTCTCATAGTAAATGATCAATATGCATTCCTTATTATTTCTTATCAAACGATGGTTCCATAAACTCAAAGGAAACAAAGGACAAAGAAACTCCTGGGAACTCAATCAGATCTTGCTGAGATTCACGTTCTAACCTGCCCCACGTCTCTCCTGTGTCTCCATACTTCTACTCCTGCTGTAGAACCTGAAAGCCTATTAACAACCTGGGAACAGAGGGGAGAAGTTTTTCTACCTCCTCATTTAGGTTGATGTTCACTTGAGCACCAGTGTCTGCTTCCACAAGAGTTCAAAAGTGTCATGAAGTGCTGGTAGGTTTAGGCTGCCACTTGTAACGCTAGTATCCTGTATGGGCACTGGTTAAAGTTGCCCACTTCTAATCCAGCTCCTTGCTGGTGCATCTGGGAAGGCAACAGAGGATGACCCAAGTATTTGGGCCCCTACCATCCATGAGAGAGACCTGGATGGGGTTCTGGGTCCTTGGCTTTGGCCTGGCCTAGATCTGGCTTTTGTCATTTGAGGAGTGAACCAGAGGATGTAAGATCTTAATCTCTCTCTCTCTCTCCCTCTCCCTCCCCCTCCCCCTTCCCCTCCCTCTCCCTCTCTCTCTCTCTTACTCTGCCTTTCAAATAAACAAATTAATCTATAAAAAGAGTCATTAATTCCATTTTCTTGGAAGCCTGTGATAGTGAATCATGAATCTCAGAAACTATATAACGGCTATTAATTTCCATACCCTCATTCATTCTTTTTTCCCCCTCTTTTTTTCATTTCTTGTTTTTTAAAAAAAAATAAAATAAGAGTTTCATCAGGTGAATGGATTTGATCTCAGGACTCACCAAAAACAATAACTTTTAGAGTGAGTTTGGGTTGGTATCTTGGAAGCAGACACTAAACATTTTGGAATGCAAAATGCTTATTAAGAATTAATACCCATAAAAGGAAGACTAGGAAGAAAAATTTAGAAAAAGAAGTCAAACTGTATAAGTCTGATGAAGCCTCAATTGACAAGATGTAGGTTTTGGAGCTACAACAGCCCTTTAGAGGTATCCTGAGTGGGGTTGGGAGGACCCATCCATTGAATTTCTTCAGTCTTTTCCCCCGGGCTATCCCAAGAAGGGCTGTGGGTGGGTCTTAGGGACTTTTCAGTTAAGATGGACCCCGAGAAGTATGAGAGCTGGAGACTGTGCAGATTGCAATCCCTACAGTGGGCAGCACAGCTTTCCAGAGCAGGGAACCAGGAGGTGCATGTTCTTGTTTCCTGCAAGGACCCATCTCATCATACACATTTAATAAACATTGGTTGTTGTTATCACTGGTTATCCTTGATATCTGTTTATGTACAATTTTTTTTTCCTATCAGCCTTCTTCCTGTCCCCCATTTTCCCCTAGGTGACACTATTTTTCTCCCTTGCATGGCTGTTTTCCTCTCAAGGAGTGTATCCTATTCTGAAGGCCATGATAGTAGCAAGATCCATCCAGCTCCTTTGAGCACTAGAGAGCAATCTGGCTCCTGTGTACACTCTCAAGTTTCCAATCTCACCTTGTACAACCACAAACAGGGTATGGAGGAGACTCCAACAGAAATGCAATGTCCATTAGACTTGTGCCTGTGTTTACAGTCTGTTAAAAGCCTTACCATGAAACCTCTAAGAGATGCTTAAGTCATTCCAGGCAGGAATCTAGATATTTAAAAAACTACGTTCTTAACTGTTTAGAATGGAATGTTAAAATAGAAGAGAAGGCTGACGCTGTGGCTCAATAGGCTAATCCTCTGCCTTGCGGCGCCAGCACACCGGGTTCTAGTCCTGGTCAGGGCGCTGGATTCTGTCCTGGTTGCCCCTCTTCCAGGCCAGCTCTCTGCTGTGGCCAGGGAGTGCAGTGGAGGATGGCCCAAGTGCTTGGGCCCTGCACCCCATGGGAGACCAGGAGAAGTACCTGGCTCCTGCCTTCAGATCAGCGCAGTGCGCCGGCTGTGGCGGCCATTGGAGGGTGAACCAACGGCAAAGGAAGACCTTTCTCTCTGTCTCTCTCTCTCACTGTCCACTCTGCCTGTCAAAAATAAATAAATAAAAAAATAGAAGAGAAAACAAATCAGCCTCTCATCTTCCTCTTGTTAACTGTTGAAGAAACTGAGGGACAGAGAGCAATGATGTTCTAATTCAGCCAACTCTTTAGTGGCAAGAACTGAGGTAGAACCTACACTCTTTGACCAGTGGTTTTGCATGCATCATACAATCTTTGGGTAGCACTGGGGCTTTAAAATGTGAGAGTTGAATTAGGAAAGCTGGTTCAAATCCTAGTTCAAATTCTTACAAGTGATGTGGTTATAGGTAAGTGACTTGATGTCTATGAGTGTCAATTTCCTTTTTTCTAAGAGTCCACTTTATGGGAGCAATTGTGAGAGTTAAATTAGAAATGGGTAAAAAGGGCTTAGTTTCTATGATAATGATTATATTCACAAATCCTATCCTATATTTAGAAACATACAATGAATTTTCCCTATAGAGGAGTGTGACTGTTATCTGTTACCACAATAGTTTAATTTGCCAATAATGCAAAACATCACTGGTGTATTAAACTAAGCATTTATGTCTCTAAGCTCAGCTATGGGTAAGCTGATCCTGTTGGGCATACAAACCCGCATGCCTGTGTGTCAACTGAATATTCCTTAATCCAGGATGGCCTTTGCTGGGTCAACTGCAGCCACCGAGCTCTGCTCCATGTGTCTCTCACCCTCCAGTGGGCTAGTCAGGTCATGTTGGCATGGTGACAGATAGCAAGCGGAAATAGTCATCCTAAGGTTTGGGTTTTGAACTTGTATGCTATCATATTTGACTCTTTCTACTGGATAAAACAAGTCATATGGCCATTTCAGAGTCAGAGACATGGCACTACAAAGTCACATGGTAGAATGAAAGGGCTAGGGGGGAAAGATCACACCACCTTATGGGAAAAGCTGCAAAGTCACAAGGCAAAGACTGTGTAGAGGAAAAGGTAGAGAATTGAGGCCATTAACACAATCAATATTGCGCTGAGAGATATTTTATAATTATCCTCAGAGGACCCTATTGGAGCCAGGGTCACAATGCTGTATTTCATGCTCATTTCTGCTGAACAAGGATCTTTATGTAGCAGGATTCCTTTATGCAGGAGTGAAATAATCCATCCTTCACCATTACCTTGGGCTGATACCCCACCCTAAAAGTCCATTCTTCCTCCCTTTTCTCTCTTTATCTACCAGCTCCATAGGAACGTAGAGTTCTAGACATAGAAATGGCCTTCACATGCATGTGGGGAAGCTAAGATCCAGAGGATTTTAGTAATTTGTCTTAGTTTATCCGGCTACTTAGAAGAGATCCAAGACTGGCACCCACATGGTTCTGACCATCAAGCTCAGTTGTCTCCACTGTTCTCTCCTGTCTAAATTTTTCTGCCCAGATTCCTCTTATAATAGAAAGAGCTGCCCCTTGTCATGGTGCAGTTTGAGTCAGTATTGGACAAAACCCAACGACCTGTCACTCCATCTTCTTATTTCTTTAATTTTAATATCTTTTTTAAAATTTATTTATTTCAAAGATTTACACAGAGAGAGGGAAGAGAGAGGATGAGAGACATAGAAATCTTCCATCCATTATTTCATTTCTTAGATGGTTACAATGGCCAGTGCTGGGCCAGGCTGAAGACAAGAACCAGGAGCTTCTTCTGGGTCTCCCATGTGGATGCTTTTCCTAGGCATTAACAGGGAGCTGGACTGGAAATGGAACAGCTGAGACATGAACCAGTACCCATGGGGGATGCTGGTACTGCATGTGGTGACTGTACTTGCTAAGATATAATGCTAGCCATTACATTGAATACCTTTAAGTCACTTATTTTATGACAAATGCTTCAAGGAGGAATTAAAGCTATCTGATTATTACTAGCTTAGTTATCAATGAGTACTGAAGCAGAATGAGAGTGATGATGTGTGTGTGTGTGTGTGTGTGTGTGTGTAATAAAAACAGTTGGGATTATTGGTAAAAATAAGGCCAGAAAAAAGTTTTCTACACTGAAGTGGTTCTTAAATTTCAGATACCCCTGAATCTCCTAGGAGTCTTGTTATGATGAAGTCTGATCCAATAGATCTGAGGCAGAGCCTGAGACTGCATTTCTAGAAAACTTCCACGTGAGGTTGATGCAGTTGTTTCACAGAACTCTGAGTAGTAAAGGGCTAGAACACCACTGCCATAGAACCTTTGATGTTGATGGAATGTCGTGTATCTACACTATCCAATACACTTGCACCAAATCTACACCATCCAGTACACTTGAAATGTAACCAGTGGTAAATGTATTGGGCAGTACAGGTCTAGAGAACAGGATCTACGTACTATTTAGCTCTGAGTCCGTTAGATAGTTGGTACTCAATAAATGTTTATCTTCATCTGAAAGGAGCATATTGCTTAAATATGTGGCTAGAAGACATAGCTCAAATATGTTCTGCCTCTTTTGTTCCCAAGAACTGTGTTTAGGTAGTATGACGTAGAGGATAAGACCACAGTATCTAGGAAATCCCCACCTGGATTTGAATATTGGCTCTGCCATTTATTAATTGTCACTTTGACTCTCTGTTCCTTAGTTTTCTCTTACAAAATGGGAATAAAATAGTGCCTCTCTGTGTGTGTGCATGGAATGATTTAATACCTGTAAAGTTCTTAAATAACTCCTAGAACATACAAGGCTTCAAAAAGTTCATGGAAAAGAGGAGTGAAAAGCTAAGTTGTTTTGGTGCAGCAATTTTTTAAATACCTGCATAGTTTTTCATAATATACATTTTCCATAAACTTCTAAGAGACTTCTTGTACTAAGTCTTATCAACAATGAACCCCACAGAAATGAACTCCTTCATTGTCTTTGTGTCTTTCCACCGCTCAGAAAAGCTGAGGACTACACTTGAGCTCCCTGGATGCTGCTGATGCTACTTTGAACAACTAAAGCTTATTGTGCTGTTAATTCAGAAGTGTTTAACCCAAAACCCATCTCTAAATTGAGCCAATTCACCAAAGAAAGCATCTGGCGTACAGAGGAGAAGCAAGCTGCTAAAACAATGAGGTCAACCTTCCGAACCAAACAGGGTAATGATAGCTGGCCCCGGAGAAGATACGACTGCTAGGAAATTCTGCACCCGTGTTTATACAAAACCAAGCAGGAAATGTTTGCCAATGGAATAAATAAAGGAGCCTTCTGGTTACATAATGTTTCATTGTGCCCCAGTTTGAGGCTGTTTTGGAAGCATTGCTTGGTCTAGGTTTGAATTTTGGAGCTCAGGCTGCTGCCTCCTCTTTTGTTTGCTTGCTTCAGATCCTTGTAGCATCATGCTTCTCCAGTTCCCCAAAGGACAAAGCAAAAGCTGGACCAGAACATGACTTCATCACTCTGGCCTATGACAGTTCTCATGCTCTACTTTGTTTCTGAATCACTGACCCTGGGATACATTTAGATTGGGGCAGGGGGTGATGGGCTGAAGGTGATGGGCTCAGGGCCAATTGTCTCACGTACCTTAAGAAAGGAAAATATCTATTATTACTGATACACATTCAATTATTGAAATCCTGTATAGGCCACACATTATGCCTGACATGATGTTAGGCTCTCACAATAACCTTGCAATGTGGGCAATTATTATCTTCAGATTTAGGGTGGTAGGGTAACATGTTCTAGGTTAGATGCTAGGGTGGGATAGTCCCACATCTCTGCTTTTTCTCTTGTTACACTGCCTTTCTTGGATTAAAAGTAAAGCATGGTCCCTATAAAATATGGGAATACAAACAGTATTTTCATATGGGGAAAATAAACCTAGTTGAACGAAATCAAAAGAGAATCATCATGATTCAACAAATTTAATTTATGTAAATGAATGAATTTGTTTACTAGGCACGTTTTGAATTTCTCAGCACCCGGAAAGGAAGCCACCATCTCCCTACCCCAGTACATATTTTATAACGGCATTTGTTGAGCATTGGTTGGATATAATGGTGAAATCTGTTTTTCCATTTTGGGTCTCAGTTTGCTTAAGTACAAAATGTTGATGTTGAAAAACCCTCTGGGGGGGTCGGCACTGTGGTGCAGTGGGTTAACGCCCTGGCCTCAAGTGCCGGCATCCCATATGGGCGCCTGTTTGAGACCCGGCTGTTCTACTTCTGATCCAGCTCTCTACCGTGGCCTGGGAAAGCAGTAGAAGATGGCCCAAGTCCTTGGGCCCCTGCACTTGTGCCGGAGACCCAGAAGAAGCTCCTGGTTCCTGGCTTTGGATTGGTGTAGTTCCAACTGTTGTGGCCAACTGGGAAGTGAACCATTGGATGAAAGACCTCTCTCTTTCTCTCTCTCTGCGTAACTCTGACTTTCAAATAAATAAATAAATCTTAAAAAAAAAAAAGCCCTCTGGAATTCTAGAATATTATAAAAATGGGTAGGAGGGTAAGAATTTAGACCTATGAAAAATTATATTTTCTTGATTTTATCTTTTGGGGTATATCCTATAGGCAATCAAAAACTCTACAAAAGTTGAGGTAGCATCCAAGACCCTGTTCCCTCTTTAGTATCCAGTAGTACTAAAAAATGAACTGAAGGAGTATGAGATAGAATCAGGTTTTTTTTTTTTTTTTTTTTAACTATAGTGAGATACCCAAGACAAGCTGTTTATGAAGGAGAGAGGCTTGTTTTGATTCATGATATTGGAGGTTCACAGACCAAGATTGGGTAGCCCACTGGTTGGGCATCTGGTGATGGCATTTTTGCTAGCAGAATCCTGAAGTGGAGAAGAGCATCACGTGGCAAGAGGGAGGGCGTGTCTGTCTATGTTTCTCCATCATGGGGCTCAGCCCTCACAACCTAACCCAATCTGCTTACCTACCAAAAGCCCAACTCTAAACTTCATAATCAAACTAACTTTCCATCCTCTTAGGCCCATTAGGAACCAAGTCTGAAACACATGGGCCTTTAGGGAACACCTAAGCTAACATCCCAACTGTAGCAGAAAGGAAAAGTTTTCAGCAGAAACTGTAGTCATATTTGAAATTTCCCGCGCCTTTATCATGTCTCAGGTACTGTTGTAAGTATATTATCTGGACTTTATTTACTCATTTAATTAACCCAGTGGTTTAGTGTAGTGGGTGTGGCATGTGAATGAATCCAGATAGTTCAGAGGGTGGTTTGTAAATGCATGGGAGAGGGACTACACATTTGGGTGACTGGCCGCCTCAGTGACTTAATGTTCACAGTAATAGACCCTAGCTTTCTGATCAGGAGAGTCTATGAGATGTGATTCAATTGTAAAAGAATACATGCAACTTGTCTTAAAGGTTCCTTCGCTTGGCACACACATTGTTTTTTGCTTAGTTTGTATGAGTATTGGTTGGAGGATGTCTGTGTGTAGAGTTTATCAAGACTGATGATTCCTATGCACAAAGCTTTTCCTTGGTGCTGTCGCCTGGCCGCCAGCACATCCTCTCTATATCAGAGGTCAAAGTGCCTGGGATGGTACCATAAAGATTAATTGATTAGTGTTCTATCTTTCCCCTTAGTCTTTTTTTTTTTTTTTCTAAATGTTTTTGAGGTGCACAGCTCAATCAATGAGATGCACAGCTCTTAATTTATGTTTTGGCAAATACGTTTCATGGATCCACCAGCACAGCAAGGTTTAGAACTCTTCATCTGCCTCCCAAGTTCCCCTCTAATCCCATTCTAGGCAACCCTTGCTCCTCTATCAGAGGTAAACACTGTTGTGTGCTTCATGACCATAGATTATTTCTCTTATCTCTTCTAGAACTTCATATGAGTGAAATCAAACAATATGTCCTCTCTTGAGTCTGGCTTCTTTTATAGTTTCATCCATGTTGCTGTTTATCCCAGGAGTTTATTACTTTATATTGTTGAGTAGTATTCCAGCTTATGAATATACAATGACTTTTAAAATCCAGTCGTGCTGATGGACATTTAGGTCATTTCTGATTTTTTGCTATCACATATAAAGTTCATGTTGAGGTCTTTTTTGGTATGGGAACTTATTTCTCATATGTAGATATCTGGTAGTGAAACTGCTGGGTCAGAGGACAAGTGTAGGTTTCGTGTTATAAGAAATCACCAAGCAGTTTGCCAAAGCCGTTGTGCCATTTTACATTCTTACTCAAGAGTGTCTCTCAAATGATCTGCAGTGCCAGAAGGAGGGTCTTTGGGCTAGTTTTTCTCACCTCCATCTCCTTTTTTCCCTGTAAGACAGTGAGCTCTAGCCCATTTGAACACCTGGCAGGACTCATTACTAGACATTCCCATCTCAGATTATTTTGGCTGTTCATTCATTCTATCAAAAATATATAAAGAAATGGGGGCTGATATTTTGGTGCAGAGGGTTAAGCCCCAGTTTGCGACACTGGCGTCCCATACTGGAGTGCCAATTTGAGTCTTGGCTGCTGCATTTCCAATCCAACTTCCTGCTAACGTGTTTGGGAAAGCAGCAGATGATGACCCAAGTGCTTGGGCCTCTGCCACCCTTATGCAAGACCTGGATGTAGTTCCTGGTTCCCTGCTTTGGACTGGCCAAGCCCTGACTATTATTTCCATTTGGGAGTGACCTAGCAGATAGGAGGTCTCCCTCTTTCTACCTCTTTCCCCTCTCCCCTATAATTCTGCCTTTCAAATAAACATTTTTTTTTTAGAATTATTTTGTTTCTTTGAAAGATGGAGTTACAGAGAGAGGTAGAGTCAGAGAGAAAGAGAGGTCTTCCATTCTACTGGTTCACTCCCCAAATGACCACAATGACCAGAGCTGAGCTGATCCGAAGCCAGGAGCCAGGAGCTTCTTCCAGGTCTCCTGTTTAGGTGCAGAGGCCCAAGGACTTGGGCCATCTTCTACTGCTTTCCCAGGCCA
Source organism: Oryctolagus cuniculus (assembly GCF_051225735.1). NCBI lineage: Eukaryota > Metazoa > Chordata > Mammalia > Lagomorpha > Leporidae > Oryctolagus > Oryctolagus cuniculus. The sequence goes on from NC_142877.1 coordinate 35,592,063, forward strand.
TAGCAGAGAGCTGAGTTGGAAGTGGAGCAACCAGGACTCAAACTGGTGCCCATATGGGATGCTGGTGCTGCAGGCTGGGGCTTTAACCCACTAGACCCCAGCACCATCCCCAACATTCTTGTTTTTAAAAGATACATAGAAATGAAAGGCATAGAAGGCAGAAACTACATCTTACTTAATGGTAACTATTTCCCTTCAGATCATGAAAATTCATGAATGTCTACTATTACCACTTTCATTGAAATAGTGCTGGAGGTCACCTAATGTAATATGGTGAGGGAAAGAAAAACCCATAAAGGTTGGAAGGCAGTATACAAAGTTTATTCATGTACGATATTTTTATGTATGTAGATAATCCTAAAGAATCTACTAGAAAATCCTGCTAGAACTAATATACAAGTTCAACCAGGTTTCAATGCTCAAGGTTGAAGTACATAATCAATTGGATTTGTATATTCAATGACAAATAATTGAAAACTAAAGATATCATTTACAATACCATCAAAAAGCATCCCACACTTAAACTTGATTCTAATGAAAATGTTTGAGACTTCCACACTATAAAATATAAAACATTAAGGGGAAAAAGGAATAAATGGAGAAATACATTATATTCATGACTAGAAAACTCAGTATCATTAAGATGTTAGATCTCAAACTGATCTGTAGCAGGGATTGGAAAACATTTTATGTCAAGAGAAAAATAGGAAATATTTTGGGTTTTGTTGGCTGTATGATATTAATTGCAACTATTCAACTTTGCCTTTTTAATAAAAAAGCAGAGACAATATGTAAATGAACAATTACAGCTATGTTCCACTAAAATTTTATTTACAAAAAAGATGATTGTATTTGGCCTTCTATAAACCCATCAGCTGAAAACTGTGAGGTAAAACTAGGTGGTTTTTAGGGTCCCTTCTAATTTAGCCTTTCCCTGGGGCAGATAATGAAGCATATAAGAAGTTATGTAACTGATTATTTGGCTCCTAATTCTCTTGACAGTCTCATCTTCGTATATAAAATGGTGAAAATACAATCCATGTGGTGTAGGGGGGAAGATTAAGTGAAATAATATAAAGATCTGGGATCATGCCTGGCTCACTCAGTAATATCCACACCTCCCCACTTCCCCCATTACATTATTTTCCCATTTGTTTTCAGAATTTAACTTTAGGGACTGAAGATTCAGCTACTGTTTTCAGTCAACCAACTGAAACTCTAGATGACAAGTCTGTGAGCCTGGAGTCTGGCCTCATTGTGTGCGTGCCTGGCCACCGATCAGCCCCGCTACCACGGAGCCACTCCGTGTAGTGCAAGGTGCTTGAGTTCGATCTCCAGGAATTTCTGCGGCACACCTCCAGTCACTACCTCCAAAAGACTTGGCTTTGTCTCTGGAGGGGTCACAGTGAGGAAAGAGCTCAAGAACCCCTGGGATTGCAGGCCAGCAACGCCAGGCGGCTAGCTTCCATTGCCTTTTTAAGAAGACATGCTTCTTATTGTAAATATTATACTCCAGCCTCCCGGCATAATCCCAAATAATGTCATCTCTGGGAAAAGTTGATAAGTGGTGAGAACTTAAGGCTTTCCATCTGTTGGGAATAAAAGCGGGCAGATACACAGGAGTTTTCTTCCACTCTGTATGGTGAGACCTCCCCTTCATTCCCTTTCTTTTTACCTTCTGGTCTTGAGCTGGCCCAAGATGAGGGTTGGTATGCTGCTTCCTTCAGCCCTGCCCTGTGTGGCATTTGTCTTGCAGCTTTCCCATGCTTGTTTCAACAAGAAAAAAAAGCAAAGAGATTGACATATAGCTACCCTGAGGCAAGATTGTCACCAAAATAGATTTCTCCAAATAAAAATAAAGTCCCTTTTTGCTTGCAATGCCTTGCAATGAAACAGAGTTAATAAAAACTGCCTGGGAAACTCGCATTGCAGCTATAAAAAAATTAAAAAATAGAATTCTTAGCTAAAGTCAGCAGCGATTTTGGCTCAGCGTAGAAATTAGGGAGTAAAACATTCTGAAACACTCATTGAATGTGAAGACGAAGATTTATTACCCTTTATCCATCTGTTTAACCCTTCAGAAGTAAAGCTAAAGTCACACTTGCTTGGAAAGTGATTCAGTCCTGGGTTTTGAAAAGTAGGACAGACCATTTTATCTTCCTTAATCTGTTGTTACAAATAGGAAATAGGGTTCCTTAACTTAAAAACAAACAAACAAATAAACAAAAACCAATATTCCTCCAAAACAAAGACTCCCTAAGATCATCGATGAAAATGTTTCCAGTTCTACTCTTCCTCCCTCATCAGCCTCCAACCCTGTGTGTGTGCCTCAGATGCCTCTGAGAGCAAAGATCAGGTGTCCTTCCAGGCTGGAGAGCAGGAGCACCAGCATCGCTCTCTCCTCTCCAGCCCCTAATGCCATCATCTGGAACATCTCCTGGAACCCTGGAGAGATGAGCTGTTGCTACCACTTCCCACTGGGCAAGGGTCTTCCCTTCACATCCAGGATCTTTCCAAACCTGTATGAGGTGCCATTAGGCTATCAGGAAAGTGTGATTGATTATCTGAGAAATTCACCATCTTTCTGCCTTCTGGATTGCTTAAGTCACTACTCTAATGGGAACCGGAGGTCTTGACTCATTGCCACTTAGGGCTATAAGCATAAAAAAAAGTCAGAGTATCCAAGACAAGTGAGTTTTTAGCTCCTGTTTGCTGTAGGGGAATTTATAGGAATATTTAGAAGTGACTCAGGATCCTTTCTTTTCCTCCCTTAAAGCATATAAACTCTGGTCATTTTCACAGGTTTTTGCTAATTAATACCACCACTGTGGAAATAGGGGCTGTTCTGCAAACAAGCTGCAACAAACGGGCTTTTTATTGCTGGTGGAGCAGTCTAGGGAATAATTAGCAGATCTGCGGAGATCCCTTGACTCCAAGCATCTGCATGGTAATGGCCAACTCTAGAGATCACTCAGGGAAATGGGGTCGGACTTTCCACCTTAGGGCACATTTATATTGTCAGTTACAGCCTTCAAACTGCAGTGGGACAAATGTGGGAAAACATTTTCTGAAATACTAGACAAATGAACCTGGTATTGACCAATCTCAACGAGGAAAGCTGGCTCTGCTTTGCTAAGTGCTGTATAGCAGCCAAGACTTGCACATGAAATATTTTGATGTTAAATTTGTGTCCCTAGAGAGAGGCACACACCATACATATGTTTGACTAGGGTCCTTCAACAAAGATGACTCCTGAGGCCAGAAGAGAATGGAGAGGTCATCTGGTCCAGAGGTTTGTAACCAAAGGACCCTTGAAAGAATCCAGGGCAAACTGGTGAACCTAGGTGGGAAAAATTTATAATTTTTGCTTTTACTACCTCTAAGTGAAGTTCACCACTTTTATTTCATGTGGGGACAACAAACCACAGGAACATGAAATATATCCTAAATTTTTGACACAGCAGAAATCAAAGGTGTCTTCAAATCACATTATAGTGTGGTATATTTTTCATAAAGCCATTAATGCTAATCACTTCTTCATTACTATTATGGTAGTAATACTATTATTAAACCCACTGCTAGATCTATTTAATGCATTTCTAAAGAAAACCCATAAATCACTATATAATACATTTAGAGCACTGTATTTTATGTAGCTTTTTGGTAATATATATTTTACCTCTTTAAAACATTATTCTAAGAAGAACTTTGTGTCATCAGACACCAAAGAAGTCTATAATACGTGGTTAAGATCCCCTTCTTGACAGCTGAGGAAACTGAGGCAAGTCTGGTGTGTGGCAGAGAAAAAGCTTGAACCCCAGGGTGCTGTCTCTAAGTTTGTTCCCACCATTACAGGAGTTTGTAAGGGAAGAAAACATACTGAGTAAAACAACATGGAATAATTGCTTAAAATGTTTCTAAATGTAGGAGTCAGGGATGGTAAGCAATTCCTGAGGCGCATCTGAGTCAAAGAATTTTGTTTTCACATTCTAATATACTTTCTACCTTCAATTTAAAGTGTGGACATGGCCAAGTTAAGTGCACGCTGTTATTTTAAAAAGTTAACACAGAGCACACTGCTTTGGGTAATATTTAAATAGTCTCACAGGATATTCACAGACTGCATGTTCCTTTCTGCATCTGTAGCAACAAGTTTATCTCCTGAATATTTAAAAGGATTTGAAATGAAACGTTTAATCTCTAAATACTCCAGTTGTGAGCAATGGGAAGCTGGTGTCAGAGCCATGAGTTGGATTATTAAGTTCATATATTTTCTAGAGTGGGATGTATTAATTATACACATACTTATATTTGTCTGGTTTAGTGGGAAAGACAAGGAGCACGTTCATTTCAGGTAGTCAGTGTCTCTTGCGGAAGTGTTAGCTGGTCCTACATCCCTGGTGTGAGCATAAAGAACTAAGAAATTTAAATAAATCTTCTGACTTGATGGTTCAGTTGGAGGCAGATTTCTTAAAGCAGTTGATCTGGACACATTGCAGTTTTCTAAATTTCAAAATTTATGGAATTGTACAACTTTAACATGGAAAGGACCTTATACATCATCTAATTCAGTAGTTCTCAAGCCATCAGATTTATCCACCATTGTCATCTTCTTTAGCAATTTATCATATGTGACATACATGCAGGTATATTTACTCATTTTTTTTAAAGATTTATTTATTTATTTGGAAGTCAGAGTTACACAGAAAGAGGAGAGGCAGAGTGCGGGGGAGAGGGGGAGAGAGAGAGGGAGAGAGGGAAAGGGGGAGAGAGAGAGAGAGAAGTCTTCCATCTGATGGTTCACTCCCCAATTGGCCACAATGGGTGGAGCTGTGCTGATCCGAAGCCAGGTGCCAGGAGCTTCTTCTGGGTCTCCCATGCTGGTACAGGGGCCCAAGGACTTGGGCCATTTTCTACTGCTTTCCCAGGCCATAGCAGAGAGCTGGATTGGAAGTGGAGTAGCTGGCCCTCGAACTGACGCCCATATGGGATGCTGGCACTTCAGGCCAGGGCGTTAACCCACTGTGCCACAATGCCGGCCCCTACTCATTTTTTTTTTTTTTTTTTTTTTTTTTGACAGGCAGAGTGGACAGTGAGAGAGAGAGACAGAGAGAAAGGTCTTCCTTTTGCCGTTGGTTCACCCTCCAATGGCCGCCGCGGCCGGCGCACTGCAGCCGGCGCACCGTGCTGATCTGATGGCAGGAGCCAAGAGCCAGGTGCTTTTCCTGGTCTCCCATGGGGTGCAGGGCCCAAGCACCTGGGCCATCCTCCACTGCACTCCCTGGCCACAGCAGAGGGCTGGCCTGGAAGAGGGGCAACCGGGACAGAATCCGGTGCCCCGACCGGGACTAGAACCCGGTGTGCTGGCGCCGCAAGGCGGAGGATTAGCCTAGTGAGCCGCGGCGCCGGCCCATTTTTTTGTTTTGTGTTTCAACTTTAAATTTTCAACTCATTTCAGACCTATACAGTATAAATAATTTCAGTATGCTGTCATCCAGACTCCTAAATATTAATATTACTTATGATGATAACACAGTAATGAAAATGAAAACAATTTACATTGATATTACCCTATTGCCAAATTGTAGATCTTATTTAAATTTTACCTATTAATCCACCAGTTTAATTTTTTATGGTATTTAGTTGTCATCTCCATTTATTCTCCTATAATCTGAAACATGTCCTCAGTGTTTTTGAGACATTGAGCCTTAAAGAGCTTTGGCCAGTTCTTTTGAAAAAGTTTCCTCAATTTGGGTCTGTCTGATGTTCCTTTGTGATTCTTTTCAGGCTATATAATTTTAGCAGGAAAGCTACAGATGGGACATTGTGTTCTTTTCAGTGCATCCAATCAGGAGGTACGCAATGTTGAGATCTGATCATTGATGATACTAACTTTATCACTTAGCTAATGTGGTATCCTCTAGTATTCTTGTTATAATCAATTGCTATTCTGTGGGGAGACAGTTTGAGACTATATAAAATCCCGTTTTCCATCATATTTTCATCCACTAATTTTTTTTAAAGATTTATTTATGTATCACAAAGATAGATCAACAGACAGAATGGGAGACACAGAGAAAGGAAGAGATCTTTCATCTGCTGGTTTACTCCTCAAACAGCCACGTGTGGGCCAGGCTGGAGTTAAGAACCAGGAATGCCATCCTGGTCTCCTGTGTGGGTGACAAGGACCCAAGCACCTGGGCCATCCTCTGCTGCTCTCCCAGGAATACTAGCAGGAAGCTGCACCGGAAGCAGAGACTCAAATGGGCAATCCAATGTGAGATGGTGGCACCATAAGCACTGGCCCAAACTGTTGCACCACAATGCTTTCCCCACCCACTAATTTTCAATGACTTTTTTTTAGAAAAATTTTATTTAATAAATATAAATTTTGAAAGTACAACTTTTGGATTATAGCGGTTATTCCCTCCATAACCACCCTCCCACCCTCAAACCATCCCATTTCCTACTCCCTCTCCCATGCCATTCTTCATCAAGATTCATTTTTCAATTATCTTTATATACAGAAGATCAACTTAGTGTATACTAAGTAAAGATTTCAACAGTTTGCACCCACACAGACACGCAAAGTATAGAGTACTGTTTGAGTAGTAGTTTTACCGTTAATTCATATAGTATAACACATTAAGGACAGAGATCCTACATGGGGAGAAAGTACACAGTGACTCCTGTTGTTGATTTAACAATTGACACTCTTATTTATGACATCAGTAATCACCTGAGGCTCTTGTCATGAGCTACCACGGCTATGGAAGCCTCTTGAGTTCACAAACTTCGACCTTATTTAGACAAGGCCATAATCAAAGTGGAAGCTATCCTCCCTTCAGAGAAAGGTACCTCCTTCTTTGATGGCCCGTTCTTTCTGCTGGGATCTCATTCACAGAGATCTTTCATTTAGGTCATTTTTTGCCACAGTGTCTTGGCTTTCCATGCCTGAGAAACTCTCATGGGCTTTTTAGCCAGATCTGAATGCCTTAAGGGCTGATTCTATCAATGACTCTTGTTTGAAACAGTATTATGTTGGAATGAAAAAGTTTATTCTAGAGAAGATTCAATATTTAACATGAAATTCACAATTTCCTTTTCTTGAGATTTGTGTTGGTTTTCTTTCTTTCTTTTTTTTTTTTTTTTTAAGACTTACTTATTTCACTTGAAAGTCAGCGTTATACACAGAGAGAAGGAGAGGCAGAGAGAGAGGTCTTCCATCTGCTGGTACACTCCCCAGTTGGCCGCAATGGCCAGAGTTGCCCCAATCCGAAGCCAGGAGCCAGGAGCTTCTTCCGGGTCTCCCATGCAGGTGCAGGGAAGCAAGCACTTGGGCCATCTTGTACTGCTTTCCCAGGCCACAGCAGAGAGCTGGATCAGAAGTGGAGCAGCGGGGACTCAAACCAGCACCCATATGGGATGCCACACTGCAGGCAGCGGCTTTACCAGCTATGCCACAACGCTGGCCCTATGCTGGTTTTCATAATTAATCATTCACTGCCTCACTGAGTTTGTTTCTCTTACTGTTTACCCAAAACTACATATGCCACGAGAATGTGACAGTTCTGGCTATGCAAGCAATGTAAATGCACTTGCAGGATAGGTGTAGTAATTCCTAAAGGCTCTTATTGGATTGAAAGTATTTAAAGACACAGAAAAAGATGCTGTGTGGAGTCTTGTGCGTGAATGTAATTTGATCACATGCCATGAGTATAGCAGAGCACAGTCATTTGTACCTTCAAGGCCACAAATACCTCATACATTCTGACAATATTGAAGGAAACCTAAGTTACAGAGATATCAGAACGGTAAGTTTCATGTCATTCTCTAATATCCATCAATATGAGTTTCTGGAGCTTTCAGGGGGAGAGAGAAAGAATTGGAGAATTTCTTGCATTAACATTTGGTCATTAAAAAATGTGAATACCTGATCTAGTGGTTAAGATGCCAGCCTCCCACATCAGAATGCCAGAGTTTGATGCTTGGCTTTGCTCCTGACTCCAGTTTCCTGATAATGCACACTCTGGGAGGTGATAACTCAAGTACTTTGGTTCCTGCTACCCATGTGGAAACCTAGATTGAGTTTCCAGGTCCTGGCTTCATTCTAGACCATCCCTGGCCATTGTAGGCATTTGAGGAGTGAAAGAGCAGATGGGAGTTTTATCTCTGTCTTTCTAACTAATAAATAAATAAAAGGTTTTTTAAAAGATTTATTTTTATTCATCTGAAAGGCAGAGTCACAGAGGAGGAGAGACAGAGCAAGAGAGACATCTTCCATCCTTTGGTTCATTCCCCAAATTGCTGCAATGGCTGGGGATGGGCCAGGCTGAAACCAGGATCCTGGAACTTCTTTAGGATCTCCCAAGTGGGTGGCAGGGGCCTAAGGACCTGGCTGTTCTTCACTGCTTTCCCAGGTGCACTAGCAGGGAGCTGGATGGGAAGTGGAGCAGCCAGGTCTTGAACTAGTGCACATATGGGATGCTAGCATTTTAGGTGGAGGCTTAACCTGCTATGCTATAATGCCAGACCCAAAATTCTTTAAAAAAGGAAAATAATTTGACCACTCACATCAGATATTTCTATAGTTCATGTATTGTAAATGAGGAAACTTAAAAAAATTCAGGGAACTATAAATTTAAAAAAAAATTATTTTGGTGTAAAAATCTTTTGAAATACATACATAGTTTATTCTTAATACATTTTCTGTAATCAATTTTAAGGCTTTATTTGATTTATTTGAAAGGTACAGTTACGGGGAGGAGGGAGACAGAGAGAGAGAGAAGTCTTCCATCTGGGGGTTCCTCCCCAAATGGCCTTAATGGCTGGGGCTGGGCCAGGCTGAAACCAGGAGCTTCCTCCAGGTCTCCAAAACAGTTGCAGTGGCCCAAGCACTTGGACCATCTTCTGCTACTGACTCAGGCACATTAGCAGGGCGTTTGGTCAGAAGAGCAGTAGCCGGAACTTGAACTGGCACACACATGGGAAGCTGGCACTGCAGGTGGGGGCTTAACCCACTACACCATAGCACAGGGCCCTAATCCATGAACACTTTGAAGGTCCCTTGTACGTATTCATTCAAGTAAAGTTTTAATTCCATTTTCCACAAATTTTTGATGTACCCTTATATATAAATAAGCAGATAAATAAAACTCCTGCATCAGATTTCATATACTGCTTTGGAATGGGCTACAAAACTCTGAGGTATCTGGGTCTCCACCAAAGAGAAATAAATCCTTTCCTGCTTGCTCTTAGAATGCATAGGACATTCACTCATTCACTCCAGTGTGTGAATGAGGACCAGCTTCCCACAACACTGATCCTTTTTAGGTTTGACCTCTTTAAGATTTTTGCATATTCACTTTACTTGGGGGCTTGAGGGGAGAGAGAGAGAAAGAGACAGAGAGACAGAGAGAGAGAGAAAGAGAGAGATTCCTTCCTCTGGTTCGCTCCTCCAGGAGCCCAGAACCCAATCTGGGTCTCCTACTTGAATAGAAGTGTCCCAAGTGTTTAACCATAACCTGCTGCCTCCCAGGGTATACATTAGCAGGAAGCTGGATTGGAAACAGAATCAGAACTCAAACAAAGCACTCTAATACAGGATGTGGGTAATCTAAGCATTGTCTTAGCTGTTGAGCCAAATGTTTGCCCCAGAACTGGCTTATTTAAATGGTTGGACAAATGTATAGAAATGTTGCTTTAGGGATTTAGGGAGCAAAAATTTTTTTTTTCTTTTTCACAGTAAAAAAAAAAAAAAAAAAAAGAACCAAACAATTTCATAGTTCTTTAGCAGTTTCCTCAAGAAATTCTCTAATTTCATCCTTACTTTATCAGCAGCCATACCTGTTCTTAAAGTCATCCCATTCTTAGGAAACTCAAGTCTATAATTGCACCACCTCTGTCATCTCTCAGCAGTTGTTGCTGTCAAAACTCTCTTCTGACGTCTACTCTAGTATTTGTGTAAATAAAAATGCAGTCTTTAAAACCCAGCCGTAGTCGTGGGTGTCAGAGACCTACCCTTACCAACCCTCTAATCAGAGCCTCACCTGTGAGCTGCAAGTATGATTATCAAGTGTGTTGTGGCCACAATGCTGACAGAGAACACAGATAATAGATGGCAGACTTAAACTGACCTTGAGATTGACTTAAAGTCCAAAAGGTCATAACAGTTGAGTTTGGGCCAAATCTAGTAAGTATGTGTAGGGCTATACGTAAACTTGATCTGCCAGCAGATCAGTGAGGAAACAAAAGGACAAAAAAACCCACAAAACATTGGGAATTTTCTTTTTAAAGATTTATTTATTTATTTGAAAGTCAGAGTTACACAGAGAGAGGAGAGGCAGAGAGAGAGAGGTCTTCCATCCGCTGGTTCACTCCCCAGATAGCCGCCACAGCCAGAGCTGCACCGATCCGAAGCCAGGAGCCAGGAGCTTCCTCTGGGTCTCCCACATGGGTGTGGGGGCCCAAGCACTTGGGCCATCTTCCACTGCTTTCCCAGGCCACAGCAGAGAGCTGGATTGGAAGTGGAGCAGCCGAGACTAGAACTGGCGTCCATATGGGATGCTGGCACTGCAGGTGGTGGCTTTCCTCGCTGGGTCACAGCGCTAGCCCCACATTGGGAGTTTTCATCATAAATAAACTTAAGGTAGAAATGCAGAATGACTGAGAACATAGCTATTTCCCCCTACATCCTTGCGGGGTTCTTGAATGCAGAATCTAGTTGCTTGGAAGTGAGGAGCTTGAACAAAATATTGGGGAGCCTTGAGCCCAGCACATAGCGAGTGGTCTGGTGAGGAGGCTGCAGGCTTCTGCATTCTTGAACAAACCCACTGAGCAGATGTAGTTTTGATCAATGCAATTATGTGACATTATTAGTATTAACTAGAAGTAATGCTAATCTTCAAAACTTTTTGCTAACTTTTTCTGTATGACAACTTGTCAGAAACAATTGGATTTTTTAAATATATAAAACCAATTAGAAAATAGAAACAAGTCAAGGAGGATTCTGAAAAAAAAAAACTGACCAATTTGGCTTAAAAACACTTCACGTATAAGGAAATTCAAATTGTATAATGAAAAAAAATCTTGAGTGCTTTTTGTCTAAAAAATGTAATGACATGAAGTAGAGAAATAGGTATAGTATTTTTCATCAAACTAACACTTGCAACTATTCTTTTGATATAGAATCCCCTTTGGTGAGTGCCAAAGAAATGATGCTTATTTTGGAGAAAGACAAAATCCAAATACAAAATAGATTTGTGGGTTTTTCTGCCCATTTTGCCTACCTTTTTGTTCTTGCCACAAATTGACAAAATATTTAAATACAAGAATGAAGAATGAGGAATGAGCGTAAAAAATGTGAATTGGAAAATGTTTGGAATGCTTTCTGCAGAACACACAGAGAACGCACTTCCTGGATTGTGAGCCCAGTTCTCTCTTATTTCTGGTCCTTGTCAATATCCCACCTTTCATTAAGGCCATCCAGGGACACACATGCAAGCTTGGGAAAGAAAATCAGTTCTTAAGACATACTATGTGAGACAGCTAAGGAACAACCCTTCAGAAGGAACTGTGCTAACTGGTAATCAGACTCAGATATCTACAAATGAGACATTGCCACAGAAAAATGGGCACGCTTGTAAGTGACTTTTGATTCTTGTTTCAAGGTCCTGGAGAATTAATTAGGTGCCAGGACCTCATCTTTTCTTTCACCGGTCTGTGCAAGAACTGAAGCAGTGAAGCCACACAGACTGCTTCCAAATCATCAGAAGCCTCCCCAGCTTTCCTGCTTCGGCTCACTGCATGCCTTTAAGCAACAGATTTAAAAGTCCAGAGATTATAGGACCATAAAAATGCACATTTACATGTGGTCACATGCAAGGTTTAAGATGGGGAGTGAACCACAAAGGGAATGCTTTGCACAAGTACCAAAACACAAGTTTAATGAATGACACAACAGGTCTAAGAGAAGTAAGAGGAAATCACCCAAGCCAGTCTCTCATGAGCCTGGATGTGTATCCTGGAGCTGCAAGGATACGCGGTTGTTAGTGCCCGATCCTTTCCATGCGTTCCTTCTGGGGCCTTCTGCAGTCTTATAAAAGGCAGCTAGTAAAACAGGTTTCCGTGGGAGGGAGACCTGGGAGTGCCTGAATTTCCTTCTTTTTTTTGCTGAACAATTAAGCAACAAAAGCAGTCTGGGAAAATACAAGAGGTTTCAGCACTGGCTATGCATTCTACACATGCCAAGGAAAGGGAGTTTTGTAGCTTTTGACTCTTAATCCTGTATTTACTTGTTGGCTAAGTGGAATTCATTCGTTGATTTTACAGAGCATAGACTTTATTCTCTCTGTTAAGTTTCTCTTCTCAGGAAGAATGGCAAGCTTATCTGAGATGGTTGAAGGCAGCTTAGGGATCTACTGTTATTTGGTTAGAAGGAATGATATTAATTTCACAAAAAAATTATTCAATTAGTTTATCGTGAAAAGATATTTTGGTGCTCACTATGAGCCAGGCCTTGTATTAGGACATGGGACACATTGGTGAACAAGGTATTCAAAGATATAGACAAAGGAATGGGCAGTTATGGTCTGTGAAAAAACATACAGTTAATGCAAGAGAAGACATTAGAAATTCTTGCATCTTATTCACCTAAGAGATTTGAAAAGATTTCTTATAGAAATATTATGTGAGGGCCGGTGCCGCGGCTCACTAGGCTAATCCTCTGCCTGCGGCGCTAGCACCCTGGGTTCTAGTCCCCGTCGAGGTGCCGGATTCTGTCCTGGTTGCTCCTCTTCCTGTCCAGCTCTCTGCTGTGGCCCGGGAAGGCAGTGGAGGATGGCCCAAGTGCTTGGGCCCTGCACCTGCATAGGAGACTAGGAGAAGCACCTGGCTCCTGGCTTTGGATTGGCGTAGCACGCCGGCCATAGCGGCCATTTGGGGGGGGTGAACCAACGGAAGGAAGACCTTTCTCTCTCTCTCTCTCTCTCTCTCTCTCTCTCACTGTCTAACTCTGGCTGGAAAAAAAAAAAAAAATTATGTGAGGTCCAGAGAATGGGTTGAGGTTCATTAGGTGGTAAGGGACAGGAGTCAAACTTAATTATTTTTCTAGACAGAAGGGCAGCACAAGAGAAGCCTTAAAAATGGGTGACTGCTCTGTGTGTATGAAGAACTAAAAGAATGTTGATATGATAGGCACTTAGATTGCCAAATTTAGTGGGTAGAAGCTGAAGTCCTCAGGTCGTTGTTGATGTTATTAAGAATCTGAGAATCTGGGATTTGTTTTTTAATTAATTTATTTATTTGAAAGGCAAAGTGAGAGAGAGAGAGAGAGAGAGAGAGAATCTTCCATCTACTTGTTCACTTCCCAGATGGTTACAGCAGCTGGAGCTGGGCCAATCTGAAGCCAGGAGCAAGGAGCTTCTTTCAGGTCTCCCACATAAGTGCAGGGGTCCAAGCACTTGAACTATCCTCTGCTGCTTTCCCAGGTCCATTAGCAGAGACCTGGATCGGAAGTGAAGCAGCCAAGACTTGAACCGGCACCGATATGGGATGCTGGGGCTGAAGGCAGTGGCTGTATCTGCTATGCCACAGGACTGGCCCCACATCTGAGATCTTACCTTGAGAGCGAGAGGGTAGCAAAGGCCATTTTTAAGCAGGAGAATGAAGCTCAGATTTTACCAGCTATCTCTGGCTATGGTGTGGAAAATGGATGGGGGGTGGGCAAGTCCAGAGAATAGACATGAGGAGGATAAGAGGTGAGAGATGATGATTTTTTTACATTAGTAGCATTGGGGCTGGGTGGAGGTATTGGACTTAGGCTTCTCCTGGTATCATCCATCAACATGTATTCTTATCCCATTGAGCTGTAAGGATCCACTATGCTTCCATCTACTTTGAATTATTTAGAGCTTTTTAAGTGTCTATGTTGTGTTCATAAACCATACTCATTTGAGGTTTAACACATGATTGGGTAAAATAATTTAGTTTGGCTCTATGTAAAGAGCAAAAAGAGGCTTATTTGTCCATTCTATTAAGTTGGGATTAGGGGAATAATTTGGTGTCTGATTTTTCTTTACCTTCTGAGTTAGCCTTTTTCTTAGTGTCATAGAGTATTGTCTAAAAAGAAATCTACAAAAATATTTGTGGATTTGGAAACTCTAAAGTGTAAGAAAAATCACCTGGTAGTTCATGTTCCTTGACTGATTGCAAGTCCATATTATCCAGGCCTGTAGGTTACTACTGTTTTTTTTCTTCTAAATATGTTTCTTAAGGTGTATATGTCTGATAAAGTACCCATTAAACACTGATGCATCAAACAACTACAGGCACCCCCTTCCTTTCAACACAGGAAAGAGTTGGAGCTGTAGAATCTTAAGTATCAGCAGGCATCGATGTGGTTTGCAGAGGCAAGGGGAAAAGCCCATCAAATCACATGGCCCAGATGGAAGGATCACTGGGCATTAGAGGGAACAGATAGGACTTCGTACTGCACCCCGTGAATTATGTGCTGTGTGACTGTGAGTTTTGTAAAGATTATGTCAAATCAAAATAAATAGTGCATGTAATGCATTTAGCACACTTCAGGGCATGAAGTGAACAAAGTGAACACTCAGTAGCCTCTGCTGTTACCCTGAGCTGTGGAGCAATGTTGGAACTGCAGCTGCCTTAGTTGCTGGGGACGGATGGGGATGTGGGTAGCACTGGATGTATCATGGAGTGAGAATCGTTTTTAGCATGTTCCCAAGATAAAGCAGAAGGACACAGCGCAGAGGGACCAGGAGAGAGAGAGCATGAGACCCTCCCATCACTGTCTTAAGTGCACATTTCCCGAGGGCAGCTCTTCACTCCAAGAAGGCTCCGGTATGAAGCCCTGAGCAGCAGCTCTTCAGTCTGTTGCTTTCACAAAATTTGCTTCTTTCCAGGTATTCCATAGATTCCCAGGGCATTTTATAAATTGAAAAAGGATGTACAAATGCAAGATATTAATATTTCTGTGTATCCAGCTAGTGACGTGGTCCCTGTAGACGGGATGTACTGGGAACCCTCCAGGCTGCTCCATTCCCACTCTCCCCATTTTGAAGTACGTATTTATGTTTACTGACTATTACTGGGTCCAGAGCCCAGTCCTCTCTATTTCTCCTACTTATTTCTTGCCAATATTTCAAATTTCATTAAGGCTACCCTGGGAGACCCAAGCGGTGGTGGGAAGAAAATGCAACTCTGATGTCAAAATGTGGGATGATGGAAAACAGGAATCCACTGCAGGAATTTAACTTCAATGCACCATGGGAGGGGGAATTGAGACATTGAACACTAAAGTGAGTTCCTCATTTGACAATGAGGCTCTCCTGTGGCTAATTACATATCCATGGCCCTCATGTTTTCCCTGGGGTCTTTGTGATGTTCCTACAATTTGCTCTCTTTGTACTCATTTCTCTTTCTAAAACTTTTATTTATTTTGGAGGAGGGAGGGAGGGTGAAAGGGAAGGAGATCGAGTGAGAGTGAGAGAGAGCAAGAGAGTGAGCAAGAGAAAGCAAGAGAGCGAACAAGACAGAGAGAGAGAGAGAGAGAGGTTCCATCTACAGGTTCATGGTCCAAAATGCCTACAATAGCTGGGGCTGAGCCAGGCTGAAGCTGGGATCCTAGGACTCACTGTAGGTCTCCCATAACTTTGGCAGGGACCTAACAACTTGATCTGTCACCTGCTGCCTCCCAGGTTGTGCATTTGCAGGAAGCTGGAACTAGAAGCAGAGCGAGGACTTAAACCCAGGCACTCCAATGTGGATGCAGATGCTCCATCTGATGTCTTAACTGCTGTGCCAAATGCCCTTCCCTGTTCTCACTTCTTGTCTTTCATTCTTGTACTGGAATATTTTGTGCATACAGGACAAAAGTCAACATGAGTGGCACTCAGCAGAATGGTCAGAATGAAAAAGAAAATACTGACTGTTGGCAAGGTTGTTTATCTTAGTCTGCTTTGTGCTGCTGTAATAAAATATCTGAGACTGGATACTTCATAATGAACAGAAAATTATTTGGCTCATGGTTCTGGAGATTGGCAAGTCTAGAGGGACCAGTATCTGGCGAGTGCCTTCTTGCAATATTATAACTCGGCAGAGGGCATCATGTGGGCGGGAGAGAGAACGAGAAGTTGACTCAATCCTTTGTAAGGAACCTATTCCCATGATAATGAAACCCATTCCCATGATAATAGCATTAATCTATTCATGAGGGCAGAACCATTATGACCTAAACAGCTTTTAAAGATCTTGCTTCCCCACACCTCCACATTAGCGATAAGGTTTCTAATATGTGAACTTTGAGAGACACATTCAAACCATAGCAATGTGGGATAACTGGAACTCACATACACCAAAGATAGTATAAGTAAGACATCCCCTTTTCAAAAATGCTTGGCAGATGGGGACAGCGCTGTGGTGCAGCGGGTTAAAGTCCTGGCCTGAAGCGCCTGTATCCCATATGGGCGCTGGTTTGAGACCCCACTGCTGCACTTCTGATCCAGCTCTCTGCTGTGGCCTGGGAAAGTAGTAGAAGAAGGCCCAAGTGCTTGGGGCCCTGCACCCATGTGGGAGACCTGGAAGAAGCTCCTGGCACCCTGCACCCATGTGGGAGACCCGGAAGAAGCTCCTGGCTCCTGGCTTCGGATCAGCGCAGCTCCAGCCATTGCAGCCATATGGGGAGTGAACCAGCAGATAGAAAATCTCTCTCTCTGTCTCTACCTCTCCTCTCTCTGTGTAATAAATAAGTTACTCTCTGTGTAATAAAATAAGTTACTCTTGGGCTCAGCAAGTCCATTGTAGATGTGTACTCAATAGAGATATATCATACGGTCACTAAAAGACATATAGTATAATGTTCACATAGTCTCAAATTGGAGTTATCCCAATGCCCACCAGCAATGGGATGGACAAATGGCCTGAAAAATGGCCTGCTCACAAAATGCAGTGCTATGAAGTATAGAGGGTGAATGATCTAATTCTCAATTACATGCACCAATACAGATGAATCTTACAAATATTGAGCAAAAGATGTCAGACACGAAAGAGCACAGTTTGTATGATTGTGATTATGTGCAGTACAACCAGTCACCACTAACCCGTGCTGTGTGAACTCAGGACAGCAGTTACCCTGGGAAGATTAGTGAACAGAACAAAGCATTACCAGGGACTTTCCTTGGGTGCTGTCATGTTCTGTTATTTAGTCTGGGTGCAAATTACAAGACTTTGTTCAGTTGTAAAATTTCATTGAGCAATATGCTTATGTGTACTTTCAGTTTATGTCAACAACTAAATTTTTTAATAAAAAGCTGGCAAGCTTCAGTTTAATATTTTATTACCTTCATAGCTGTAGACATTAGCCATTTCTGTGTGACAAAGTTGGTCAGCTGAGCCAACCAGCAATAGGCAATTCCTCTTTAAATTTACATAGCATTTAGCCGGCATCGTGGCTCAATAGGCTAATCCTCCGCCTTGCGGCGCTGGCACACTGGGTTCTAGTCCCGGTCGGGGCACCGGATTCTGTCCCGGTTGCCCCTCTTCCAGGCCAGCTCTCTGCAATGGCCCTGGAGTGCAGTGGAGGATGACCCAAGTGCTTGGGCCCTGCACCCCATGGGAGACCAGGAGAAGCACCTGGTTCCTAACTTTGGATCAGCACGGTGCGCCGGCCGCAGCGCGCTGGCCGCGGTGGCCATTGGAGGGTGAACCAACGGCAAAGGAAGACCTTTCTCTCTGTCTCTCTCTCTCACTGTCCACTCTGCCTGTCAAAAAAAAAAAATTACATAGCATTTCATGCCAAAGGAATACTTTCACATCCTTAATTTAGGATGGCATAGTCACTATCTAAGTGCTGAAGTTTGAAGTATCACCCATTCAGGACTGTTGCAAATATGAACCGACATCTTCTATATATCTACAGGTCCTGGCCCCTGCAGGTATTCAATGTGATGGCAATCTTGAACCCCTGCTTCAACTTAAAATCAGGTGCAGAGGCAAGAATAAACAGTTTCTGAGCAAGTATGTGCTGGCCATTTTTCATGAGCACATAACATGCTATATTCATCATCTTACTTCATTCCCAATCAAGTGTTGGGTGTTAATATTAATTTCCTCACTTCCCAGATAAAAGTTGACTGAGGTTCAGAGAGCCAGATGGGCAAAGTCAAAGTCATAGCAAGCATATTGAAATTTGAACACAGGGCTACTCACTTCCCAAGTTCATTCCATAATAGCACACCCTTTCCCATTTAGGTAGAACATACCCAAGTTGTACTTTAATTTCTCTAAACATAATGGTTTCCTTCTGAGGTAGGAGTCCCCTGCTTAGCTGGTTTCTGAGTACCATTTTCCTCATTGAGTTGATAGTGGTAAAATAATTTTTGAATGAAGTGGGCAGCGAGATCTAGTGCACAGCAGGGAAATCTCCAAGGACCTTGTGATTTTGGGCTCTCACTGTGGGAGTTGTTATGCTTTTCAGTAATTGCATGTTGAGTAAACAATTTCAATTTCCATGGAATAGGATGTCCGGACCCTCCAAGTTTTAATACTTTTTGACTTTACATGCTTTATCAATTTAACAACTAAAACACACTTTCCTCTTGGTCAAAAATTTCCCAGGAGTATAATAGCAAAAGTGGTAAATGCAAATTTGTTAATCTCCACTTTCACTTCTGCTGAAAGGAAAATAACAAAACATCCAGGTACTAGCCAAAAATAACTTTCACTGAAACAGACCCAGAAGCTCAGTGCTGGTGCTTGTGACCAAAATATGATTTGATCTGCCCTCTGTGCAAATTAGAACTCTGCCAATATTGTTTGGCTCTGATGCCTCTGACAGATCTATGGAGAAAGGTATGGGAAAGAAGCAAGGCAACATAACCAATGTATGAGATGCCATTCACCATTCTAGATACCCACAAGTCAGATATCATCACTCTTAATTTAGAAAGAGAAAACTGAACTGAGAGAGGGAAAGAAACTTGCTGAATGCCGCAAAAAAATTAAGTAGCAGAATCAAAGTACTGATCTATTTCATAGGTTGGCAAATTTTTTTTCTGTAAAGAGCCAGAGAATAAATATTTCATATTTGTGGACCACACAATCTTTGTTGCAACCACTGACTCTTCTGGTATAGTGTAGAAGCAGCCATAGACAATCTATAAGCAAGTAGCAATTGCATTCCAATGACATTCATCATAGAAACTGTAATTTGCTTTTCACATACTTTTCATGTGTCTTAAATATCATATTTTCTTAAAAAAATTTCAGCTATTTAAAAATATAAAGATCATTCTTAGCGTACAGCTATACACAAACAGGTCATCAGTCAGACTGGTGCATAGGTGACAGTTAGCTGACCCATTTTTTTTTTTTTTTTTTTACTGGACTCCAAAGCTTGTACATGCTGTTTTCACTTAGCAGGTTGTTTTATCTAAAGTTTCTTAGACTCAAAACCTTCCTGTAAAGTAAGATTTGGCTTTATGCTTTGTCTGCTGAAAGAGGAACTTCGGCACACAGTGGAGGGATGGTGAGTGTATATGGGTACTTCAAAAAGTTCATGAAAATGGAATTAAAATATGTTTATTTTAGTGAAAATACTTATTTAATTTATTTGAAAGGCAGAGAGACTGACAAACACACACATACACACACAGATCTTTTACCAGCTGGTTTATTTTCCAACTGGCCTCAATAGCCAGGTCTGGGTCAGGTTGAAGCCAGAACCAAGAACTGCATCTTGGTCTCCCATACAGGTGATAGGGACCCAAGTACTTGGGGACATCAATTGCTGCCTTCCAGGTACATTCGCAGGAAGACGGATCAAAAGCAGAGCAGCTGAGACTTGAACTAACACTCTGATAGGAGATGTAGGCGTTGCAAGTGGTGGCTTAATCTGCTGTACCACAATGCCAACCTCTGGTATGAAAAGTTTTGAATTCCTTGCTTATGATCAGTTTTCAAAAACTCCATGAAAAAATGTAAAAAAAATACTAAAAAATCTATGTCTATATTTTAAATTTTTCTTGCACAAAAATAAACTTATCTTTCCATTCCATATTTTCCCGAATTTTAAAAAATACCCTTGTATTTGTGTGTGTGTGTGTGTATGTGTGTGTGTGTGTGAGAGAGAGAGAGAGAGATAGATGATAGCAGAAAGTATTAACTATTTTTTCCTCTTACACTGACAGAATTTGCTAATATTGGCCTTTCCATTTTCAAAACCTAGAATGTCTTATTCCCTGTTTTCTAAAATAAAAAGGAATTAATGTCAGCATTAAAATTTATTGAATTGTAATGACTTGGGAGAGGTTTGCCAGCTGTTTGGCATCTGGTGAATGGAATTCAATGTTGGCTAACATAGAGTATTGCAAATTTTACTATTGGGTTGTAAATGGTCTTAGAGAAGTTTGCAAATGATATCTACTGAAGTTTGTAGATAGAACTCATATCCATTGAGGTTCTCCATGTTTTCTGTTGCCTTATTAGGTTCTTGAGAAGCTAGCTAATGGAACTAGTAGGTACAGCTGTGCTTATATCTAACCCAGGAGGAGGTTTCCTGGCACGGGTTCAGCCAGGGCAGGAAAGCCTCACTGGAGAACCATGCATGAAGACAGGGAAGATGGGATTGGAATCCTGTAATATTAAACTTGATAAAATCCTTATGCAAACCTACCTCACAAAAAAGTGGGCACCTCGATAGTGCCGTTGAATGCCAAAGCCAAGGCTGATATTTGAAGAAATATTGATTCTTTTCCATTTTCTATCTTCCTTTGAGGGGGGTAGAAGGATAGAGAGATGGGGGGATGGGGCAAAGGCAAAGAGGACGACAGAGAAGAAGGAGAGGGAGCGGGAGAGAGAGGAGACACCATCTGCTATTTCACTCCTCAAATGTCTGCAATGGCTGGGGGTAGCCCGAGGGGAACGCCAGGAGCCAGGAATGCATTCCAGGTCCCCCATGTTCGTGGCAGCCATGAACTGCTGTCTCCCAGGGTCTGCATTGACAAGAAGCTGGATACAGCAGCCAGAGATAGGGATCAAATCCAGGCATTCCAATGTGAGATGCGGGTGTCTTAATGGGCATCTTCACTGCTAAGCTAAATGTCTTTCCCACTCCTTCTTATCTCTATCTAGTATGGAGGTCAGTTTAATGTTGTTAAAAGGCCTTAAGCTTGGCTTCCCTATATTCCAAAAATAATGACATCAAGTCATGGAATAAATAGTTGAACAATTCTCATTTCTTCCAATATGACTATTTCTGATACCTTATAAAATATAGAAAAAAAACCCAAATTCAAACAATCAACTTTTGGCCTCTACTTTGCTAAAAATGCTTTTAACAAGTGGATAGTGTACCCGGCCTTTCCCAGAGGTGCCTAGATTAATTTTGGTGACATTGTTAGGAAACTCCCACGAAATCTTGTGAGTCCATGGAAACCACACGTTAAGTCTCCAACATATTGTGTAGATCACATCCTATCATGTGAAAATGTTCTGTTCCAAAAGTCCCTTGGAACCTTGGATGCATTTTTCTTATAGAACAACGTTCCAAGGGATGGTTATCTTCCCAGGCCATCACAAAGGTCTATTGGATTCCCCAAGTGGCTGAACTGGAATGAATGTGCTCACAGGCTGCTGCAGCCCAAACGTCAGCTCTTTGAGAGGCAGCTAGATGGACTGGGAAGCAGGCAGAGGCTCTGCTATATCCTGTCCCCCTCTTAGAAGAACTTGGCAGCCCTTGAGTAGAGAGGGGCGTCTGCAGGAGGGGGGTTCGGTAGGGAAGCTAAAGTCTTCTTCGGAAACAAGGGAGGAAGACACCACGGTAAAGGGGAAAGGAGGAGACAGGAAACCTCCATTAAGTTGTTTATAAGTAGAATTGTTTCTAAAGCCGGAACTGACAACTCTGTTTTTACAAAGTAGAAAAGGACGCAACACGCTGCACAGCCCTCATGCAGGCATATACAGTGCTTAAGAGCGCAGTGCAGTGTTCTTGGACAGGTAGGTTCCAAACACTTGACTGCTAACATGCAGTATGGATTCTTCCAAGGTGAGAATTATTAAAGATTATTACTGATGCCATCTGAGTAGGATGGGAATGTTCATGGACTGTGGAATGGCTCACATCACTGCCTAATCAAGCAATTATTTTGTTTTGGCTTCTGTAGTTAGAAAAGGAAAAATGTTTTGCATTCTATCAGCTGAGCTCTTATTGTTTTTCATGTTAGGACAAATGTTCTTTGAGAGGTGGGGTCTTGTTTGAGGAAATGTCAAGCTGTCCAGTTTAGATTTATTGGTGACTGTGGTAAGTGCCAAGGGTTTTGAGAAGTTGTTGAATGCATTTTTCCTCCTCTGGCAGAATTTTCTGGAATCATGATATGTTCTCTGTAGGAAGAAAGCAAATGTATTATAATTAAAACAGCGCATGACAGAAAAACCTGAAGAAGGCTTACAGTGGATGGATTTACATCATCTGAAAAGTATTTTATGCATCAGGTTCCAAAGTTAGACAAGGCAGCTAAACCAAGGAACTGTCACTTATGGCACAGGCGTTGTCTATTGTGTCTGGGTGGGCCAAACAGCCATGATTTATGGGGGTATCTTAAGACTTATTGGCTCTAAAACATTTGCCCTACAATATCCAGAAATTCTCACCTTCGGAATAGTCCTTGGAGAAACACTGCCTTAACTCAACTTTCCTACTAAGTATTCTCACCAGCAGGTCAAATTGAATGTGAGCATTCTGGCAGGGTACCATCTGTGGGCTTCTGTTTTATCTTAAGGATGCAAGGAATTTTGCATCATTTCCACAGTATATTTGTATTGTAATATAAACTTATCAAGCATCCTGAAATCCTTGACTGAAACTGGCACTTCAGAAAGATGGACTGTCGCTCCCCCTCTTCGTGGAGGAACGACACAGGACCCTGCGCTGTTCTTTTGTCTGCTCGGCCCTCCCCGGGTTTGTTGCTGGTTCTTCCTGGGTTGGCTACTATCCCTTCCACCTCCGTGGAAGGGCAGTTCCCCCTGGCCACATTCCCCACTTCCGCAGGGGAGCGGCACACCGCCGGCCGGCTTTCTCGGGGGGCTGCACAGGTGTTCCTTCAGCTAGATGTTCCCCTTAGATGTTCCTTGTGCATGCCGTCTCTCTCCTCCTTTATAGTCCTCCTCCGCCAATCCTAACTCGGCTGCCCACACGCCGAGTACGCTGCTCTCCTCCAATCAGGAGCAAGTCCTACAGTTTATTGGTTGAACTGGAGGCAGCTGTGCGGAAGCTGTTTACTTCTCTCCCAGCGCCATATTGTGGGAGAGCAGATGCATAGAATAAGTCTTAATTCCAGTAACTCAGTCTAGTCCGGTTTGCTCCCCACAATGGACCATGTTTATCTCACAACAGTGAACACCATGCAGATACTGTCTTGTCTTCAGGAGAGGGAGGATCCTATTTTGAGAAACACAGACTTCAGTAATTGTCCAGTTGGTGATCTAACCATTGTCCTTTGAAAATGTTCAGACTCCCTTTTGGAACAGTAATATGTGGGTTGATTTTTACTTTAGAGCAGGTATTTTAACAGAGGTGTTTATTGTCATAGTTTTCAGGCCTCTGAGGGGGTAAACTAGAAAATCTATGGTGATGATAAAGGACAAGTCTTTTTTTTTTTTTAAGATTTATTTATTACTTGAAAGGCAGAGTTACAAAGAGGCAGAGAGAGAGAGAGAGAGAGAGAGAGAAAGAAAGAGAGAGAATGAGTTATTCCATCCACTGGTTCACTCTCCAGATGGTCACAACAGCCAGAGCTGTGCCGATCCTAAGCCAGGAGCCAGAAGCTTTTTCCATGTCTACCACTCTGGTGCAGGAGCCCAAAGACTTGGACCATCCTCTACTTTTCCAGGCCATAGCAGAGAGCTGAATTGGAAGTGGAGCAGCTGGATCTTGAACCAGTGCCACAAACTCTCTTTACCGGTTATGCCACAGTGCCAGCCCCAAAGGGCAAGTCTTGAAAATGTGGGATATTATCCTGGCAAGATGAGCTTTGGTGGGGATGAAGGGAATCTGGGTGGAAGGAAGAGGCAAGGGGGTGGAGTTGAGAGAGAAGCAGAAGCAGAAAACAAGGATGGAGGTGCGAGAGGCAAGTTTTGCAAGAGATTTTCTTAATGGCTTTCAATTCTCCCCAATTTATCTCTGACCTCAGTTCTAATTCCAACTTAGTGTTCCAAAGGCAGCCTCTCCACTTAGAGGCTCAAATCAACATCTCCAAGATGTTAACTCCTCTGCGAGTAACTCTGTTCCCTCTTTTCTTCTGTTGCATCTCAGCCTGCCCATTCCTGGGGGACTGTCTGGCTTTGTCCCTATTACTGCCCATTGTCTGCCTTGCTCTGCCAGTCAGAAAGTGGCGAGTCTTTGTCTTTTTCACCTCCCCCACCTCCTATGCCCATGTCCAGTTGGTCATGAAGTCTAACCAAGCAACTTTCGAAGCAATCTTTTACTCTCTGTAGACGTGGTGGTTTCCACAGGCATATGCACACTCAGAGGGCAGACTGGCAGAGGTTAGTGAAGGCCTTGGGATGAGGAATCTAAGAAGGGGTAGCAGAAGACCCAGAGACAGCTGTTGGATGCTGTCACCACCTCTAGGAAATGAGGGCGTGAGGGGCAGCAGTGGGATTCCATAAAATACCTTATATGTGAGTGTGGGTAACTGGGGAAGAGGGACCACCTGATGGGAGCTGAAACAGTGGAGTGTGGAGGAAGGTGGGTGGGGGTGAGTAAGGGAAGCAATCACCCTGAATGCTCTCCCTCTGCTTTCCTCTAATCTCCCACCAGTGCTTCCCATTGGCAGAGGGCAACCAAAAATCAGAGGGTAAAGAGTTTCAGTGCCGTGTGCCAGAGGGGTCAGGCTCCTAGGGTATGGAAAGGTGGAAATGGGACAAAGGGGTCTGGTAGAAGAAGCAGCAAGTTGAGAACGAATAGCCCAGACTCAATTCCTCCCATCAATACTCAGAAGTCCAGCCCAAGTTCAAGCTATCACAGGGGTCTTTAAAAAGTTTATGGAAATTTACATGATCTTTTAAAAAATAATTTACTTAAGAGAGTGAGAAAGAGAGAGAGAGAGAGTGAGCTCATTCTCATCCAGTGGTTCACTCTCCAAATGCCCACAACTGCTGAGGCTTCCCAGTGTGAGAAGTTCTTCATTTGGTGGAAAAGGTCTCTTCACTGTTCCACCCCTTCGCTTCACCTTGATCTTCTGGGTCTTTCTCCCACCTTCCCAACCATCTGTTCCCCATCTATGCTGAGATCTTTATCAGTCATGGAAGAATTGACTGCAGAAATGGCTGCCGGTGGCTCCAACTTTGATCCTCAAAACCCCAAGTCAAAGCAGATGGTCTCTGTACCGTAAGCACATTGCTTCAATACTTGGTGTTTTTATGCACACTGGCCCAAATTCCAACTACCAGCACCTGAAACTCTCTGCCCTAGGGCTTCTCTGACCAGCAGAGCCCACTTTGTCCTTGAATGGGAAAGGCTTCAAGTGTCAGGGAGTTAATGACCCCAAAAGCACCCTTAACCAATGCTTCTAATGAGGGGTATATAAACACAGTGGAATATTATTTATCCATAAAGACAATGATAACCTGATATTTGCAGCAAAATGGACGGAACTGGAAATCATTAAGTGAGGTGAAATAAGCCAGATGTGGAAAGAGAAAAGTGAACTTTAAAAAAGTTAATCTGAACTTAAAATAGGGATTACTAGAGATTGGGAAGTTGATAGAGGGAGACTGAACAACCGGTACCCAAACACAGTTAGACTGTAGAAATAGGTTCTAGTGTCGCACAGCACAGCACAGCACAAAGACCATAGTTCACACCAATGTGTTACATACGGCAGGAAGAACTGGAAGAGAGGAGCTGTTAGGTTCTAAACATAAAGGGAAGATAAAGAAATGGAAATGCTAATTGCATGATTTGGTCAGTTGATGCTATATACATGTGAGGAAATATGGTACTATACCCCTTAAAATGTACAAGTAACCCAGAGTAAAAACTAAAGGGCTGGGTATCTGAATGCCTCAGCCGTCTCCTCTCTTGCGTGGGATGACTTTGGGCAGGTGTTTGACATTGGATCATGGAGTTCTTGTGCAGGATTAAGCTCCAGTTGCCCTCAGTGTTAACTCAGCCTCTATGTATCCCTGCTTTGTGCCTTCTTTTCCTATCTCACTTCCTCACTTCCCTCGCAGTATTTCCTGGACTCAATAAACTACTTGCCCTGGAGTCCCTAATTAATTTTGGCTTTTAGAGGAACACACCTAAAACATTTCAATGTTTGCTTATAGCATTCTCTTGCTTTTATAACTGGATTCCCTTTTCTCTGTTTTAATAAACACTTAAAACAATATAGAAAAAAAATTAAGGTTTCTTTCATCACATATTTCCCTTCTTTTTCCCTCTCATCCTGATCTCCTTTTTCCACCCAGAAATAACCACTGTTTGGTTATGTCTACTCCTAGCTTTTTTTCTTTATACCTATATATTTAAAAGTACAACTGTTTATACGTGTGTGTATGTGCACACATACATATTTATGCATGTATACATAGAAATACGAACATACCGGTATATGTATACAATGATAAATGAACTTGGACACAAAATTATATAGGCCTTTTCACACAAATGAGGTCAGATAATAGTGCACTGTGACATGCTATCTTTTAATAATACAATCATCTTTTACTCTATGATATAGAATGATGTAATGTAATTATTTAAACATGTCTCCTACTGATGAACACTTAGAGTACTGATGCTTTTCATGCTGCCAGGACTCTCTGTGCACATGTACTTGTCATCCTGAAGATGAACGTTCCTGTTGGGGCTTTTTCGTGGTAAGTAATAGAAGCCACCACCTGAACTAACTTATGCAAAAAGCAAGCTTAATTGTTGAGCAGGGGCACCTGGCTTAAGGATCAGTTGCCAAGGGCTCAAGAGGTATCACAGGGACCCGGTTCCCTCCTCTCTCTCTTGTCCTCCCTGTTGCTTGATTTCCCAGTTCTTGACTTATGTAGCAGAATGACTTCCAGTAGCTCCAGGCTTCTATCCTTAATATTCCAAGTCCACTGGAAAACAGAGGGCAATTTTCTCTCAGTAGCCCAGGAAATATCTCCAAATGTGTCACATTGACTCACATATCCACCCCTGAAGCAACTATTGTGACTAAGAGGAAACAGTGCTTATGGGGTACAGGCCTGAGCCCATGCTCCCTTGGGATATGGCCTGGAGATGGGAAAGGAGAATGGTTCCCCAGAGGTGTTCTTACTCCTGTCCCTAAGGGGAAAGCAATGCTTCATGATAAGAAAAGGAGTTAAGGTCAAATAGAGATGGATTTTTCCAAGTGGAAATTCAGCGTTCAAAGGTGTGTGTTAGAACTTTTGATAGCTATTGCTGAGTTACTCTCTCAAAATTGTACCTTAATTTATATTCCCAGTGCCAACAAGGTTTGAAAGGGCCTGTCTCACCATAGTCTTTAGATACTAGATATTGTCAGTGTTTTAAATTTCAACCAATCTGATGTTTAAAAATGATATATCTTTCTTTTAATTTGATATCCCTCATGCCTAGTGAAGATGGATACTCTTTCATGTGTTTAGTCAGCTTGTGCAGTTATTTTTCTATGAATTTCTTCTGTGAAAGATATTTGTATCTTTGAGTCCTACCTAAATGAGGTTACTTTTTTATTGTTTGTATCAGCTCTTTATATATTATGATGATTAGGACTGTTAAATTCTTGAGGTGAGAATTCACTGTTATGCAGAACAGCACCCATTAAATAGCAGAAATTAATAATTACTTATGTGAATGAATAAGCAAAGGAGTGAATGAATGAGTGAGTTACTAGTTTTATTTGTCCTGTTTTGTACTAGGCCTGAGAGAAGGTGAAATATCCCTTTCCCCATATGCTTTTCTGGAAGTTTCTTTGTATAGTTTCCCAGTAAGCTTTTCTGTAAGCTGTGAGACACATATGAATGGAGTCAAGAGAGGGGATATGGTTTCGTGCAGCTTTTCAGAATTGCCCATTGTGTTTTCTGCATTCACTCCTCCCGTTGATAAGAGCAAACAGCCTACTGTGTGTGACTCAGCATCACATGCAGGCATCTACTCCCTCCTTTTGAAGTATCAGCCCTGGAAATCTGTTGAGGCTCCCATCTGCCACAGGAGTCAGCTCATACGTTGCCTAGCTAAACATCTATCCTGGATTTCGTAGGAACTCAAGAATCATTGTTTTTGGCTAGATTCCTAGGTTTGAGGTTTCTTCATGAAGGACTCTGAAAAAAAAGGATTTGGAAATGTTGTTGTCTCTAATCCCAAAGTATGTATTTGGGAGGCTGCCTTCACCATTACCCACCTAATAACTCAGGCTCCTGGGGCTGTTTCCCTCAAGCGCATTCATTCCGTTGGTGCGATCAAAAGAAATGGATCCAGGAGACAGAGTACCTGGGTTCTAATCCCAATTTTCATGGGCAAGTTACTTACCCCTTGCAGTCTCCATTTTCCCTATCCTAAACTAAGATGGTTGGAATTAACAATCTCTAAATCCCTGCCCAACTCTACAGTTCTGAGTGGAATTCCGAATTCTTCTCTGCCACCAACAGCGTGTCCTAGGAGTTTTGCCCATTACTCATGAGAATGTCAACGTCTGGGTAAATAGATATTTTGGGGTCAGCTCTAAAAAACCCAGAAGTACGTATTGTATGTTGATTTTGGCATATGGACAAGTTGGAGCAGGGCTGTGTCAAACATTTGACCATGATAGCTCCTGGAAAGAAGACCAAGCAAGGCAGTCTGGGTGAGCTGCTTGGAATGAAGAGAGCCAGCTTACATCTCATGGCACAAATGTCCTTCAACAGGAGTGGACAGGAGAGACCCAGGAGTGAATCTAGATACCATAAAGAACTCATTAGCGTCCACGTTGAAAATGGCTTATGAATCTGTCTCAAAGTCACATTCTCAGACAACAGGGAGAGCTGTAAATAGATCCACACTGTTATCCAAGCATAGCAGAATAAAGTTAAAGGAAAGCCAAATCAAACAGGCTCAACGAACGTTTTGGGTGAAAATGTTGAATGTCTCTCATGCCTTCAGAAAGGGAAGCTCTATTTAGAATACTCCCAATGGTGGGTAACTTGGAGGTGCCAATGGGCTTGTGGGCTGACTTTTTCCTAGAACTAGGAGCCATCTCAGGAAAGAGGAATCAGCAGCAAAAAACTCTCTAATGGGATGGCCTCACATCTTGGAGGACTTGGTGGCAGCCCTTCATTGTTATTCAATTGACAAATTTTTCAGAAAGCATGCTAGGCCCCAAGACCATGTAAAACATATCTGAGAATTATAATTATCATCATGGAAACTCTTTGAAAATTTTTTTCAATTTTGCGTAATCTAAAACTCACAGGAAAGTTTCAAAAACCGCACAAAACAATTCTGGTATGTGTTTCACACTCGTGTTCAGCAATCCACCTTCCCTGCCTCCCTCCCTCCCTCTTTCTTTTTTTGCGTGTATATATGACAAATATATAATATATATATATATTTCTACCAAAACTATTTGAGAATTAGCTTTAGACATGATGTCTCTTTACCTTTAGACATTCCAGTGCATATTTCCTAAGAATAAGGATACTTTCTTATACAGCTATAGTAACATCAAAATCAGGAAGTTAATATTGCCATAGTATTATTGTCTGGTTCATATATTTCATTCACTTTCCCAATTGTCTCGATAAGTCATTTACAGCAAAAGAACAGCCTGGACAATATGCTGCATTCAATTAACACGTCTTTTGTCTTTTTTAATCTGGAAGAGTTTCTCAGTCTTACTTTGTCTTTCGTGATATTTTTGATGAATACACGCCAGTTACTTTGTGGAATGTCCCTCGGTTTGGGTTTGTCTGATGTGGTGGAATTTCCTTTCAGCTCTATAAGCTGCCTCCTGAAATACAAATGCCCAGCTGGGATATGGCTCGCTACAGGAAACAGGCCTAGCAGCCCAGCAGCCTTGACCTCCGATAGACTCGCCTTGGCCCTGTCTTGGGGCTTTCCCCCTTATCCTCCTCAAACATACTTTCTCCCTCTGCAAATATCATGGGAAAACCAGATATTTTGCTCTTTGGAAATTAGAGCTATGTTGTTTCCCACATACATAATGTTTGATGTGACAGATGGATTCTTTAATTTTATCAGAGTTATAGGGTAGGAGCACCAAATATGCATTAGAAGCAGACGGGAATGGATTTGTGATGTATAACAACTTCTTTGGGAAAATAAACTATGAGTTCTAAACAAATCTATGTACCAATGAATTTGTGCAGCACAATGAGTTCATAGCTGGAAGTTTCAACTTGCTCTCCAGTTGAGTTTGCTACAATATAATTCCATCTTGAACTCTACTTGGATGGGTTTAATTATTAAGGCCTCCAGATAATCTTATTTGAGAGCAGCTTCTAAAAATTGGTCCCATAGAGTGAAATCTGGATATGAGAGTGCTGCAAACTTCCAGTGAATATAAACATGATTTATCAGGTTATCTCATTGTCAGATCAAAGAGAGTATAAGAAGATGGGTGGTGTGGAAGGAGAGGGCTAGTCAAGGTGTTTCACTTGTATCTTGAGAGACAATTGAGGTTTTTTTTCCCAATGTCTGGGACATTTCTGAATAAATCTGACAGTTTAGGGATTCTGATGAGAACCGTGTAACCAGACCCAGAAATTCAGTAGTTGTTACAAGTTACAGTAGGATCTGGAACCTGTCAGTGATGTTGTCACTGAACCTAGCCTCAGTGAGTGTATCTAGGTAGGAGGGCATCTCCTGCTTAAACGGTAATAAGAAGGCAACACATATACATGCTTGAATGAATAAGTTAATTCTGAGGATGCATTTAAATAATGATTAAGTCTGCTCTTGTTAGGTTTTGGGAATCATTAGGGATTTGTACAGTTATATTTCTATTTAGTGCATAGAATTATCTCATTTTTTTTCAGAGATCACTGGTGGTTGTTAATATACCCCTCTTCTAACCAATTGGCCAATTTTTATTTTAAGAAGTATAAAAAAATTGTTCTAGAAGCTAGAGAAAATGATGTTCTAAACTTTAATTATTTATCAAAGACTTTTTTACTTATCATATGGTAGACATGGGATAGCTCCCAGACATAGAAAGAAGGGAGAAAAATAGTCCATGCTTATGGAATTATAGTTGTAAGCAAAGAAAAGATGGGTTAAAAAAGACAAATTGCTCTAGTTTTTAGTACAATGTAGAACCCAGAGGAGCATGCTGATAGGGAGGGCAATCGCTACCTCAGCTGGAATTGCTGTGGGGAAGGCCACGGCAGAACCCCCCAAGGAAATTAGGACTGGGCTGAATTTGTAGACTGGATAGAAGTCAGGCAGGTAGATGAGGCAGGGGAGGGTATTTTATGCAGAAGCAATAGTACATTTAACACATGATGTTGAGTTGTAGGCTAGGATGTTTGAGGGGACTTTTAGTTATTCACTAAAGGTAGAGGTAGGAGAGAAGCAGGAGGTGAGCTGGAGAAGTAGGAAGAGGATGATCGGGAGAATCTTCTAAATCACACAAGGGGCTTGGAATGTCATTGTAAGGTTTTTTAGTCATCAAACAGACTTTAACAAAAAGCAATGCTATTGAATGGCAGGGATTGAAAGGAAAAGAGACTAGAAACAAGAGTAATTAGGACACTGTTGTAACAAAATATTGAACAGTAATATGGCTTAACCTCAGATATAATAGGCCTCAGAATGGAAAAAAATGGTACATATTGGAAGGGTGTTCCAAAGTTGGAGGTGTTAAGACTTGGTGATCGATGGCATGTGTAGTTGATGAGGAAGTATCAATTAAGGATGACGTTTAGATCTCAGTATTTGGTGGCTAGTGGGGCGATATTACTATTCCTTCAATAGGAAATCTATTTGGAGGATATAAAAAGATGTATTCATATTTGCATGCACGTGGAGTTTGATATACTGAAGAACATCCACATTATGATATTCCATAAGAAGTTGGAGGCTGGGGGCCGGCACCATGGCACAATGGGATAAGCTGCTGCCTGTGATGCTGGCATTCTATATGGGTACCAGTTTGAGTCCTG
The DNA here is from genome assembly GCF_051225735.1 of Oryctolagus cuniculus. Lineage (NCBI taxonomy): Eukaryota > Metazoa > Chordata > Mammalia > Lagomorpha > Leporidae > Oryctolagus > Oryctolagus cuniculus. Next base: position 35,624,235 of record NC_142877.1, read on the forward strand.
GCTGCTCCACTTCTGATCCAGCTCTATGCTAATGAACCTGGAAAAGCAGTGGAGGATGGCCCAAGTACTTGGGTGATGTGGGAGACCCAGATGGAGTTCCTGGCTCTTGGCATTGGCCTGGCCCAGGCCTGGCCATTGCTGACATTTGGGGAGTGAACCAGCAGATGGAAGACTTCTTTTTTTCTTTCTCTCTCTCTCTCTCTCTGTCATTCTGCCTTTCAAATAAATAAATAAATGAATCTTTTAAAGAATGAATTTCATGTCCCAAACGTGTCTTGGACTCCTAATATTTTCCTTGCTGTATCATTCTTTCTTCTCTTTCTAGAAGCCAGCAGTGGGGCAAGTGTTGTGATGTAGAGGGTTAAGCCATCACTTGAGATATCTGCATCTCATATCAGAGTGCTGGTTTCAGTCCTAACTATTCATCTTTTTTGTTGCTTTTTTTTTTGTTGTTGTTGTTTTTGACAGGCAGAGTGGACAGTGAGAGAGAGAGACAGAGAGAAAGGTCTTCCTTTGCCGTTGGTTCACCCCCCAATGGCTGCTACGGCCGGCGCACTGCGCTGATCCAAAGCCAGGAACCAGGTGCTTCTCCTGGTCTCCCATGCGGGTGCAGGGACCAAGCACTTGGGCCATCCTCCACTGCACTCCCGGGCCACAGCAGAGAGCTGGACTGGAAGAGGGGCAGCCGGGACAGAATCCGGCACCCTGACCGGGACTAGAACCCGGGGTGCCGGTGCTGCAGGCGGAGGTCAATCCAGACATCTGCAATGCATCCTTGGAGGCAGTAGGTGATGGCTCAAGTACCTGGGTCCCTGACACCCACATGAGAGACCCAGATGGAGTTCCAGGCTCCTGGCTTTGGCCTGGCCCAGCCCTGGCTCTTATGGGCATTTGGGGAGTGAACAAGTAGATGAAAGATCCTCTCTCTCTCTTTCTCTGAAAGTCTACCTTTCAGGTAAATGAAAATAAAAAAATAAACAAGCAGTTTTTAAAAAATCAATCTCTCTTTTTTTAAAATAGTAAAAGTCATGTTTCTACTGAGCAACTCTGCTGTGAAATCTTGAGGAGAGGACTTGACAGAAAGTGGAGTGGATGGTGTGTCCATGAGTGGCGTCCCCTGCTCCCATGAGCTCTGACAAGGGATGAGAGGGACCTTCTGTTTGTGTCAAGGAGGAGGCAGAGAGAAATTTGTTCCAAATTGTTACCTTTCCTTGTTGAATCTATTTTGGGCTCCATGATCAGTTTCAAGGCCTCACAGGAAGGATGAGTTATTGCCAGCTATACTTAGGGTATACCTCTATCCTCAAATGACTGGATATGTTAATTTTTATGGTTCTTTCCAGAGTATTCTGGAGGCATATTCTATTATATATATTTTCTTTTATAGAAATTCTTTTATATTATATGTACTTATATTATTTCTACTATATATTTCTTTTTTTTTTTTTTTTGACAGTCAGAGTGGACAGTGAGAGAGACAGAGAGAAAGGTCTTCCTTTTGCCGTTGGTTCACCCGCCAATGGCCGCCACGGCCGGCACACTGCGGCCGGCACACCGTGCTGATCTGATGGCAGGAGCCAGGTGCTTATCCTGGTCTCCCGTGCGGGTGCAGGGCCCAAGCACTTGGGCCATCCTCCACTGCACTCCCTGGCCACAGCAGAGAGCTGGACTGGAAGAGGGGCAACCGGGACAGAACCCGGTGTGCCGGTGCTGCAAGGCGGAGGATTAGCCTATTGAGCCGCGGCACCAGCCTCTACTATATATTTCTATTATATATTTCTATCTTATTTATTTCTATTTTGTATTTCTAATATATATTGCTATTTTCTATTTCTATTATATTGTATTATATGTTATATTTCCTTTATATATATATTCTTATTTTCTACCTAATATTCTATATTCTAAATTCTAATATTCTATATTAGGTAGAAAATATTCTATATTTTCCTCTTTTTCTTTTTTTAAAGATTTATTTATTTATTTGAAAAACAGAGAGAGTTAAGAGAGTCAGAGGTAGAGAGAGAGAGAGATCTTCCATATGCTGGGTCACTTCCAACATGGCCACAATGGCCAGAGTTGGGCCAATCCTAAGCAAGGAGCTTCTTCAGGGTCTCCCACATGGATGCAGGGGCCCAAGCACTTTGGCCATCTTCTACTGCTTTCCCAGGCCGTAGCAGTGTACTGGATTGGAAGTAGAGCAAACAGGACTGGAACTGGCGGCCATATAGGATTCTGGCACTGCAGGTGGCGGTTTTGCCCACTACACCACAGTGCTGGCCCCTCTCTTTTTCTTCTAACAGTACATTTTGGTGACTTGTTCCAATATCCATGCAGGTAAATCACTTCATTCTTCTAAATGATTGCATATTATTACACTGTGTGGATGATTTCTTAATTATTTAGTTAGTTCCTCATTGGTGGATCAGATGTGTTAAATTGCTTCCAAAATTTTTATTTTATAGGCAATTCCATAATATCTCATCTTACACAGGTGTGAATATATCCTCAGAATAAATATCTAATAATGTTATTGATAAGTCAAACTGTATATGAAATTTTAACATGAAAATAGCTGAGCAGGTTTGAAAAGGATCTGAATCAAAGGTGATTGGTTCAAGCCTAGTGCCTTGCTTGATTTATCCACTAAGAGAAGTAGGATATGTGGAACTGGGGGCAGTTCCTTTGTTCGGTTAAATGAAGGGAGTGAGTCAGGACATAAGGAGAATAGATCACTCTTCTGTACCTGGTGTTCCCAGGCCATTGGTCACTGTGAAATGAGTATTCCTGAAGATCTATCCCTAGCCAATGGCATGGCCCAAGAAGCTGCAGGTGAACTTTGCATGCTATAAGTCTAACTCCTAGGAAATGCTCAATATCTTCCTAATAAGACGGGAAGCTCTGGTAGCTCCTACCCTAGAAGCTTGTAGTCCCAGGTGTTTGGCCTCTTGAGAGCCAGGTCCTGGATTAAACTACAAAATTGGAGGTTTCAGGGCAAAGAAGCAAGTTTTTAGACTTGGTGAAGAAGCTTATCAAAACCAGTAGTGGTAACAATAACATCAAATCTCCATTCAGATAAGAGCCCAATATCTCTGTAGCCTCATTCTCCCACCTCCTGCCCCTCACCTCTGACATCAAAGAACTGAGAAAGACAATGCAAGAATTGGGTGTCATAAAATCAAGAAGCTTTCCTGTTCAAGGTGTCCCACCCCTTGCAATCAACTCCCCTTGGAGCCCCAAACCATAATAACATTTTCTGTGCCAGTCCCCAAACACTGGCTGATGTTCCCACGAGAAAGGAGATGTTTGTTTGAGCAGGGAAAGATAAATAAATCTAAGATACCACGCCTGGTAGCAGGACACCTCATTTCCCAACTGCCTGCACTTTAACATATTAAGCATTTTCCCACCTGTCTGCAGGTAAGGTTGGGGAGAGAATGGGTTTGGAGGAGAATCTTTGAATTACCCAGATAAGACATAGTATGTATCAGTAGGGTGAAGAAAGATCTGTGGCCTCCCATTCAATCATATTTATTCCTTAACAAAGAACACTACAGATGGACAATTCTCCCTGATCAATAATTTCCAGAGTTCAGAAAGTAGAGAGTACAGTGGTTAAGTCAGAGTCATAGATTTTAATTCTAGCTCCTCCATTCCATGGTTAACTGATCATTGACTTAATCCAGTGAGATGCAGCATCTACACTTATAAAATAGTTAATAAAATTACATGTAACTCAAAGATATCTGGTCAGGGACTTGACATGCTACTTGGCACATGTTAACTACTCAGTAACTGTTACCTATTGTTAATTCTAGTCCTACAGTATCAGTTATGTTGCAACTTGGTTTGAACCAAAAGCAGACTTATAGCACCCATTATCACAATCTCTTGGGCAGCTTCTTCTCTTCGGGTCACGTGTGGCTTCCACATGTGCAGACACAGCCCAGATAATTGCATGGTATGGTAGCAAGATGCAGTGCTGGAGGCCAGGCTCATCATTTTTAATGTGTGCTCCTTGGCCAGCAGCATCACCTGGAACTTGGTAGGAAATCAGATTAATCAGGACCCACATTAGACCTACTCAATCAGAATATCTGGGAGTGGTCCAGCAACCTGTGCCATTATGCATCCCTTCCCCAAAGACCTCAGTGATACTGATGTATGCTATAGTATGCAAACCATTGATTTAGAGTTTAGGATGCTACTGAACTTCTATACTTCACATAGGAAGAGCCAAAGTAGCAGAAGTCCCAAATGGCATGTTGGTATCTCATGGCCAAATATGGATGAATGGTTTAGCAATCTTGCCTATTCTTGAATGCTCTCCTTTTTGACTAGGAACAGCCTGTCAAGCTGTAAATATTTCCTTTCCTCTTTCTCTCCCTGCTTCTCTCCCACAAGACACAAGATAGTTCCTGCCCAGGCTTCTCAGATTACCATTCCTTCCTCAAAGCCAATTAAAGGTCTCTAATCCCTCCTGTGTTTACCTAAAGGATGAATTTGATCAGAAAGGATGAATGGGAAGGGCAAAATCCTAGAAGGGCTTGGGAAAGAAAGTTTCTGCTCCAGTGGTGGGAACATACCCTTTCCCACTAAGCTTATTATGAACTGGTGCATTTTTTGAATTAAATTTTCAGTCTGTCTGCCTCTTTCATCTACAATCCTCAGCTGTGACCTCAAAGGCAGGTTGGTATTAATATTTTTGAGATTTCTTTCTCCTCAAGTACATCTTAGGGGTCCCCAAAGTAATATTCATTTTGCAGGTTGAAGGCAGTTGAATATCAGGCCTCTTTTATGATTCGATCTAAAATATACACTCAAGGTCACTATCTAAAATCTATCCTTCTGCTGTACTCGAAAGTAAAGGCAGATTCATTTCCAAATGAATTCCAGGGACAGCACTAGAGTTTGTCACTTTTTGGCTGGAGTCTTTGTACAAGTAATAACACCTCAAGCCTCACTTTCTTCATCTGAAAAATGGGGATGTTATTATATTTTTTATAGGCTGACACAGGAATAAATGAGACCATGCATAGAGTGTCTGATACGGAGGCTGAATTTTAATGTCCTTATATACTTTGATATCTTCCTTAGTGAGGCTTGAGGTAACACTATTATACTGACACATCTCTGCCTCTTCCTCTCTCTTTGCCTTATGCTATGTATCAACTGGGGGTGAGACTACAAATCATAAATGTCACTTATTTAGAAATGGAGCGTGTGAGATTGGTTGTTTTTTAGGGCCTTCAGATTGTATGTATTGCAATGAGATAGTAAGGGAATGAAATGCTTTTTCTGCCTTTAAGTCATATTGTTTTTTACTTCAGAGAAGTTTCAGATTATTTATATGTTTTGGAATCCTAGTAGGAAAAGAGAAGGCAGCCCAGTAAATGAATGCAGATTACTTTGACTTCATCATCAACTGGATCGTTCAATCTTAGAGATCTGACTTAGCCTCTGAGTGTCTCCATTTTCCTGTTCTGTACACAAAGATTTCATATATGCCTTGATCCACCTCACTGAGGCTAGAGGCTTTACATAGAACTAGGACTTCTTGAAAGGCCTTTGAGCTTTTGAACAGAGACATTATGTAGATACACAGTATTATTGTACTGAGTAAGGATTATTATTATTCTTTGGTGATAGCCCTGACATTAGGTAACCTATCTTCTATTATACTTCAAAGGCAGAAAGAGAAAAGAAAAACGTTTTCTGTTTTCAGCAGAACCATCATCACCAGAGAGGTTTGGGAGGGTGTAATAGGAGTATTCTCAATGGCCTTTAAGAGCAAGGTTAAGAGCTACCTGCACTTGCTTCCTCCATACACATCGGTGTGGAAGTCCTGATGGATTGTCTTTCTGTCTGATTGTTAGATGTTAAAAAAAAAAGTTAAGTGGGAACCTGATACTCTCTATGTTAAATTGTTGACAAGAGACCCTGTGAATTTTCAAAGGTGTGTGTTGATTGGAAATGTATGTGTAATCTTAGGCTTGTTTATGGAATCATCCTATTTTTGGTAGTAATCAAGGAGTAACAATTCAATATTCCCATCAACAAACTGCCTTGCTCTGTGCTTGCAAAATGTTCTGTGGCTCATTCAACTGAGAGTTGAATAATGACAGGTGTATGAGGTCATGCACAAGCCATGAATTGAGAAACCTCACTTTCCTGAATGTGAAGCTGTTTATATTTGTAGAGGGGCAGGGAAAGTGATGTTTGAAAGGGAGAACCGGAATCTGGGGATGTGCTTTTTTCTTGCTCAAAGTGCTTATTGCTTTTGTGTTGAAATCAAACTATGCAAATCCAACCCATACTCATAAACAGAATTGTATTAAGTAGCAAACAGAAAATATTCAATAGCCTAGGATTTTTGTCAAATATTGTTATCCATCATGACAACACCAACAGGTTTTGCTGAGCACAAATATATATTTTGAATTTCTTCCTCCCTTGAAAGTATTCCCTTGTTATGGACATACCCACTTATGACAGGACAGATTTCTATTAACCCTGTGAGTATTCCTGGCTCTTTCTTAAGACATCAAACTAGGTATGGCCTAATCTTTCTCCACTCTCTGTTTTTCTGTCCGTTACCATAATGCATGTTTACACATAGAGCCCTGGTTTTTTTGTGTTTAAGTAGTTAGGCACAAACATAAGTAGATCTGAAAAAAAAATCACAAAAACAAAAAGAAACCTCAAATAAATGCTTATTCTGGTCCCATTTCTTATCTCTCTTTTTTAAAAGATTTTGTTTTATTTATTTGAAAGAGTTACAGAGAGAGGTAGAGACAAAGAAAGAGGTCTTCCATCTGCTGGTTCACTCCCCAGATGGCTGCAATGGCTGCACTGATCCAAAGCCAGGATCCAGGAGCTTCTTCCAGGTCTCCCACATGGGTACAGGGACCCAAGGACTTGGGCCATCTTCCACTGCTTTCCCAGGCCATAGCAGAGAGCTGGATTGGAAGTGGAACAGCTGGGACTCGAACCGGTGCCCATATGGGACACCGGTGCTTCAGGCCAGGGCTTTAACCTGCTGCGCCACAGCTCTGGCCCCTCTTATCTCTTTTGGGGAAGCCAGGCAGTCATGATTATTAACAGCTGCCTTGGAAATGATTAAACAAATGAAAATCCCTTTCTAGTTAACCCTGTCTAGTTAACCCCAAAGTAAATCAAAATGGAAAAATTCTATAGTTACATTACTTAATGACAGTGTGATGATAATTAAGGATTTTTTCTTTTTTTTTTTTTAATTTTTGACAGGCAGAGTGGACAGTGAGAGAGAGAGACAGAGAGAAAAGTCTTCCTTTTGCCATTGGTTCACCCTCCAATGGCCGGCGCACCGCGCTGATCCGATGGCAGGAGCCAGGTACTTCTGGTCTCCCATGGGGTGCAGGGCCCAAGCACCTGGGCCATCCTCCACTGCCTTCCCTGGCCACAGCAGAGGGCTGGCCTGGAAGAGGGGCAACTGGGATAGAATCCGGCGCCCTAACCAGGACTAGAACCCGGTGTGCCGGCGCCACAAGGCGGAGGATTAGCCTAGTGAGCTGCGGCGCCGGCCCTTTTTCTTACATTTTTGACAAACATAAATTTTCTGATGTGAATCTAAGTAGATTGTAGCTTCCCAGAGGTGATCTGATGCAAAATAATTTTTTTCTTATGAAAACACAATTCGACATTTTGCCCTGATGGGATACATAGGAAGTCAAGTCCAAAGTATGCTCAGGCAGATTCAGTTCTAGAGCTGACTCTCTCTTTGCAGCTCTCTAAAACAGTCCACAACTGAAATAGCTGAGTGACCAGGACAGGAAGCTTGAGTTAGTACAGCAATTCCTTACGTCATTGGAGAAGTGTGAGCTGGGACCTGCTGTTCTTACTGTTAACAACATCAGTGTAACCGATTGGCAGGCCGTTTTCCACATTTCTAGATGTACCTAAGGCAGAACTAGATGTGCAGACATTGAAATCATGATGATTTCTGGGTGACTGGTCAATCTACCCCAGCTAGTCTCATTTCCATATGGGGTTAACATGTTGTATTTCAGTGTAGTCTCAACTGTCTTATATCCTCTGAGAGATAAAGTCATGATTTAAGGATCTGGTTTTCTGCTGGGTTTTGTGTTTGCTTACCAATAAGTATAACCTGAAAGGAGTCTGCTTCACATGGGAATGAAGCATCCATTCTTACATCCAATTCTAAGAAGTGAGACTTGGGTGTCTTTGGGTAAGGTACTTTGCTTAGTTTTTGTATCTGTTAAATGAGTGATATGGAGAAACTGGGGTCAACAAAATGGCTTAGGATTTTCCAGTGCTTGTCCCATTGAAGAAACATCAGTTTGAATAACTATCCATATGCAAAAATACCTTCACCTACACTACAGAATCCAAGTGAGAGATTAAAGCATGTGAACACAACACAGAAATAAGAAAAGATATTGGGGGGATGGGGAGCAGTGCTGTGTCATAGTGGGTAAGGCTGTCGCCTGCCGTGCTAGCAACCCATATGGGCCCCGGTGTGAGACCTGGCTGCTCCACTTCTGATCCAGCTCTCTGCCTTGGCCTGGGGAAGCAATAGAGAATGGCCCAAGTCTTTGGGCCCCCACACTCCCAGTGGGAGACCCGGAAGAAGCTCCTGGCTTTGGATTGGCCCAGTTCTCGCCATTGTGACCATTTGGGGAGTGAACCAGTGGATGAATGACCTCTCTCTCTCTCTCTCTTTCTCTCCCCCTCTCTCACTTTATCTCTGCCTCTCTGTAGGTCATAAAAAACAAAACAAGCAAACAAACAAAAAAACAAAGAAAAGGCATTGGGGCAGGTGTTCAGCCTAGCAGTTAAGATGCTGGTTAAGACTTCTGCAGTCCGTATCAGAGTGCGTGCGTTTGAAACGTAGCTCTGGTTCCTGATTCCAGCTTCCTGATAATGCAGACCCTGGGAAGCAGCAGTGATGGCTCAAATAATTGGGTTTTCAACTTCTGGCTTTAGTCTGGCTTCAGCAGACATTCGCCTTTCAAATAAACAAATCAATAAAAATTTTAAGAAAGAAAAACAAAAGAAGAAATGGCACTGAGGAGAGTAGGAAGGACAGTTCCACATTGGCTGCTTCATCCCCGCCTCTGCACAGGGTGATAGAAAGTGAAGGCAGCACTGCAGACCCCAGTGAGCCCCAGCTGGGCCTCTCAGATCTAGGCTCCAGGCCCACACAAGAGCCAGATAGAGACCATGGTGCCAGGCTCCAGAACAGACCCTGTGGAGCCAGGTTCTAGGCCTGCATTAGTGCCACGATGCCTGAAATATCAGTCACCAGCAAACGTCCACCAAATACTATAAGATGAATTCAACAGCACATTACAAGGGCCAAACACTAGGATCAAATGGAATTGACCTGAGATGCAAGGATGATTCAACAGGCAAATCAACAAATGTGGTACACCACATTAACAGAACGAAGGATGCAAATCATAAGATCATCTTGAACATCTGACAAACTCAATATCCTTTTAAGATAAGAGCTCTCAATATTTTAGTGATAGAAGAATGATAATTCAACATAGTAAAGGTCAAATATGACAATCCAACAACTAGCATAATAATGGTGAAAATCTAAAAGCTTTTTCCTCTAAGATTAGGAAAAGACAAGGATGCCTGTCCTGTAAAAAAAAAAAAAAAGATGTATTATATTTATTTGAAAGAGTTACAGAGAGAGGTAGAGACAGAGAGAAGTCTTCCATCCATTTGCTCACTCCCCAAATGGCTACAATGGTTGGAGCTGAGCTGATCCAAAGCCAGGAGCCAGGAGCCTCCTCTGGGTCTCCCATGTGAGTACAGGGGCCTAAGGACTTGGACATCCTCTGTTGCTTCCCAGGTGAATTAGCAGGGAGCTGGATTGGAAGTGGAGCAACTGGGACTCATCCCACATGGAATGCCAGCACTGCAGGACAGGGCTTTAACCTGCTATGCCACAGCACCAGCCCAAGGATGCCTACTCTTTCCACTTCTATTCAACATAGTACTGGAAGTTCTAGCCAGAGCAATTTAAGCAAGAAAAGGAAAAAAAGGGATCCAAACTGAAAGAAAGAAGTAAAATTGTCTCTGCAGGTGATATGATCTTTTATATAGAAAACTCTAAAGGGGTTTTCAATACCTTTATGCTGGCCAACACATGGAGTAAAGTTGTAGGACACAAAGTCAACACACAAAAATCAGTTGTGTTTTTATATTCCAATAAAAAACTATCTGAAATAGAAATTAAAATAATCAGTATCATCAAAAATACTTCAAAATAGAAGTAGGCATTTGACTTGGTACACTATATCCCATATTGCAGTGCCTGGTTCTAGGGCAAGTTATGCCACTTTGAATCCAGTTCCCTGCTAATGTCCATCCTGGGAGGCAGCAGATGATGGCTCAGGTACCTGAGTCCCTGTCACCCATGTAGGAGACCTAGACTGAGTTCTGGGATCTTGTTTTTGGCTTGGTCTGCCTTGGTGATTGTGGACATTTGCAGTTAACCAGTAGATGGAAGATCTCTTTCTCTCTCTGGTTGTCTCTCTGCCTTTCAAATAAAATGAAAAAAAAAATAAATAGAAAGAAAAACTTTTATTAAAAATAGCCAAGGCATTGAAAGATGTATACACTGAAAATGAAAAAATATTGGTGAAAGAATTTGAAGAAGACACAAAGAAATGCAAACATAGTCTGCATTCATGGATCAGAAAGACGAGCATTGTTAAAATGTCTATACTGCTCAGAGTGACCTACAGATCAAAGCAATTTCTATCACAATTGCAATTCCACATTTCTTAGACATGGTTATTATCAAAAAGATGTAAGTGTTGAAATGGGTGTGAGGAAAGGGGAATCTTTGTTACCCTCTTGGTGATAATGTAAATTGATACAGCCATATGGCAAATAGTATGGAAATTCCTCAAAAACTTAAAGATAGAACTAGCATTTGATCCAGCAATTCCATTTCTGGGAGGAGGAAATGAAATCAGTATCTTCAAGGGATATTCACATTCCCATGTACATTGAGACATTATTCACAACGGCCAAGATGTGGAATCAGCCTAAATGTCCATTGGTAGATGAATGGATAATAGAATGGCACATACATACACACACAGAGAGACATACAAACATGATACACATTTAAAACAGACATGTACTGTAGACATACATACATTATGGACTATTAGTATGTTTTAAGAAAGAAAATCCTGCCATTTGCAGAAATACAGATGAACTTGGAGGACTTGTGCTCAATGAAACAAATCTCACACCAGAAGCCCAATACTACATGATATCATAAAACCTCAAAAAGCTGAAGTCTTAAAAGCAAAGAGTGAAAAGGGGTTAGGGGTGAGGGGTTTGGGGAGATGTTGGTCAAAGGGCACACAGTTTCAGTTATGCCATATGAGTAAGTCCTGGAGATCTAATGTACAACATGGTGACTGTAGTTAATAGTACAATAGTGAAAAAGCCATCCATGCCCATGGATTGGAAGAATTAATACAATCAAAATGTTTCTACTACCCAAAGCAAGTTACAGATTCAACATCACCCCAATCAAAATACTGAAGACATTTTTCTTAGATCTAGAAAAAACTTGGGCCTGCCATTTTTCAATAAATGTTCCTATTATTTACTTTGCTTTCTTTTGTACTTTGGGAGATTTACTGCCTTCACCTTCTCTGTAGAGAATGTTGACTTTGGGCTAAGGCTATATTATGGAGCCCTAATTAAAGAAGTGATATTAGGGTTAGATGCGAGGACACCTCCCCACTAGTAGTGCCTATTCGATGACTGCTCTCTTTGGTCTTGATTTCTGGTTCTTCCAAAAACAGGCCCCAAGCTGGGGAGTTTGTTTGGAAAGTGACCCCTGAAAACACAGGGAGGGGATGGGGAGATGGAGACGGAGAAGGGAAGAAAGCCAATCCAGGCTGTGTGAATGAGTGAGTTCCTGCTGTGGGCAACTGGAGCTCAGTTCATCCCGGGTCCCTGTGGGAGACTGTGTGGAAAGCTCCTTCCAACGTCAGGGAAATTTGGGTGTTTATCATCAACCTGTGCCTCACTGGTGGAGGATTGCTCTGTGGGTATTAAATATCTTGTGGTTTTGGGTTCCCTTATGTGTGGCATGGAACTAGAGAAAGCCACCAAGCTGGGTAACAGAGCAATATGGGTACATCAAGGGAAGCTGTCAGCCTGCATGAAAACTGGATACTGCACTTGCAAGTGAGCGCAGGTGGCCTAAGGGAACTGCCTGTGTTATACCCAGTGACATAAAGGAGCTAAATTTCACTCGAAGAGTAACTAAGTGGCAGAGATTTGTGGTGATAAACTACTTGCTTTCTCAGTGTAAATAGAACCACCTCCCTGTAGGTCTTCTGTTCCTTGGTTCTTTTGGAACATTATTTTATGCTCTTTTATTACTTTCATGGATCCTCTTAGTTTTCTAGAGTTTATATATATATATATATATATATATATATATATATATAATTTATTTGAAAGAGTTAGAGGAAGAGAGAGAGAGAGAGAGAGAGAGAGAGAGAATCTTCCATCCACTGGTACACTCCCCAGACAGCTGCAATGGCTAATGCTGGGCCAGGCAGAAACCAGGAGCCAGGAGCTTCTTCTGGGTCTCCCAATGTGAGGAGTGCAGGGGCCTAAGCACTTAAACTAGCTTCCATTCCTTCCCAGGTGCATCAGTAGGGCGCTAGATTGGAAGTGGAGCAGCCAGAACTTAAACTTAAACTGGCGTCCATATGAGATGCTGTCATCACAGGCAGCTGTTTTATTTGCCGTGGTACAGTGCCAACCCCTCTAGATTTTTTTTTTTATGTGAATCTGTTGAAGGCCAAGTCTTTTATACCTTTGCATTTGGCTTCAATATCTAAAGCCTGCTGATAATATATAATTGGGGGCCAGAGCTGTGGTGTTGCGGGTAAAGCCGCCACCTGCAGTGCCGGCATCCCATATGGGAGCCAGGTCGAGTCCCGGCTGCTCCTCTTCTGATCCAGTTCTCTACTATGGCCTTGGAAAACGGTAGAAGATGGCCCAAGTCCTTGGGCTCCTGCACCTACATGAGAGACCTGGAAGAATCTCCTGGCTCCTGGCTTCGGATCAGCTCAGCTTTGGCTGTTGCAGCCATTTGGGGAGTGAACCAGCAGATGGAAGACCTCTCTCTCTCTCTCTCTCTCTCTCTCTCTCTCTGTCTCCCTCTCTGTCTCTCTCTCTCTCTGCCTCTGCCGCTCTGTAACTCTGCCTTTCAAACAAAATAAATCTTTATATATGTTTATATATATTTATATAATAGATGATTACGTCAAGTTGCAGATTTTTATATGAAGATAGAATCTTTAGGTTATCTATCTGAACATTCTTATTTGGTCTCTGCCTTCCCAAGGTGGTCAGGACACTTGCAGAGTGGTTTTAATGTTTACATTGGTAGGCCTCTTGAAATAGGAAGGGAATAAAATTCCTTCCTTCCAGGAGCAAAAAAGACAGTGCAGAGAGAATTTCTAAGGAAATCATAGCACTTACAATAGTTGCTGGCTCTTAATAAATTCTTCAATGAATCATTCTTGACTGAACAATTAAAGAATGGATGAATTTTTAGTGGCTTTCAGAGCCCATAGTCCTGCTGTCTATCAAAGCCTATATTCAGTGTTATCATCCTGCTGAACCACAGATACTGTTCTAGGGCTATGAAGATGATCAACGCTAGCTGCTTCTGTTATAGCGGTACTGCCCCACCACACAACACACATGCACTTGAATGTTGTTAGATCGCCTGGGCCTGTTCCTCACTTGTCCTTGGGATGTGCTCCAGCAGCCTGCTATGCATCCTAATACAACGTTGTTGTTAATGTCCACCAAATATCTATTGAACAATTAGGTGAAGGACAAATATTTTAATTTTTGTTTACAGAGTTCAAAATGAATTAATTTTATATGACATGACTGAGATACAAAAAGACTCCACAAGCCATCCTGAGTGAATGTCTTGATCTTACAAAATGTCTATACCTATTTATATTTAATTTAGAGGCTATTAAAAGATTTAGGTCTTTATTGCTTCTTGAGATTCTGAATAAGATTCAAATGGTTTTAAAATATATTTTGAGTTGGCTACAAGCATTTCTTAGTTACTGTTAACACAGTACATTTTTCTTCTGGAAATTTTATTTATGGACATCATTTCATGTATTTCCTGGGAATTCTGGTCTATTTATTACTGGGCTGGTAATTTCTACAGTAAACTCTTACCAGATGAGCCTTAGTTCATCAAATACATAGCTTAATAAATTAACCAGTATTTAATTTACTTTATTAATTTTCAAAGAATTTGACATAGTAGAGTTTCTTAAACTTTTCAATCCCTACTAAACACCATTTTATATTTTTTGGATATGATAGAGACTGCAGAGTCTTGTCACGCTAGAGAGTTATCGCTAGCACAATAATCATCATTGAATCACAGAAGTGCATCTGTGCCAGCTCAAAACATGCCAAACATGCCAATTTCTACTCGTTGAATTTCCCGCATGCCCAGTGTTGGTACTAAATAGCTCAGAAGAGCTATTTCCTATTCGTATCTAATTATCTTAATTGCCACTGCTTCCTATTATGCCAATAGTAGATAAGAAATACATTAATTAAAAATTATCCACCCCACCACATAATACATAGATGATAGGCATTTTATCACACAGTTTATGAAGGTGTGGGGGAATTTATTTGCTAGATCCTTTGTGTTAGGAAGCTTAAGACTTCCCGGGAATGCATGCCTAATTCCAGCAATATGAGTTGTGAGGTTGTTTATGTCCTTTTACAGTGCTACTATTCTTTCACTAATGACCAGCTTGTAGGCAGTGGATGCTGCTCTATATGACTTTCCAGTTGGCAACACTGTGATTGTTTTGGGTGTGCATCCAATGGATGCTTCCCTTTTGGGCTTTGATCTATTACAGAGGGAAGTTACTAATTTTTGGTGAACTACTTAAAGAACCAGCAATTACTTTTGAATAGATGATCCGTATTTTGGTGGAAGCAGAATCCAGACACATCTGTAGCCATCTCATGTCAACTCCAAAGCTGATAGATTACTTGCAGGCTGGTGTCTTGGCTTTAGTCAAAATAAACTGATTTACTTTCCAATTTTTTTTCTTTCTTTCTTTCTTCTTCTTCTTCTTCTTTTTTTTTTTTTTTTCCATGTCTTTTCATTCTTGTTTTCCCCTCTAATCAGCAGATCAAAACTTTGGGCCCTTCTTAACCCTAATTCAAACATCACTTCAGAAGTTAACACATTTGAGTTCCTAAAGCAATGCTTTTAACTTCTGTCCCATGGTCAATAAGGGGCTAAATCGATCTATAAACAGTGTCAGATGGTGTCTCACACATGGCACTTAAGAAACCTTACTCCTGATGGTGTCTTGACCTCAGAGCCCCCCCTATCAGGAGGTCTCAGTGACACTGAACAGGGAAGCATCAAAGAAAGGGCCAGGGCAGTCCCGCCGGCCAGAGAGCAGCTTGGCCTCCAGGGTAAGGCACTGCGGCCAGGAGAGGGTGTTGAAGACAGGGCAGGCATGGAACTGACATGACCACCAAGCTATTTCAGTTTGGCTTGTTGCAGGATGGAGGTGGGAAGGTTTCAGGCTCATTTTTCTTCTACTGGTTCCATTTCTTGTTCTACCTGCTTTTCAGCTGATTTGGAAACTTTGCAAAACAAGGCAAGCTCAGAAGTGGGGAGGTGCAAAGTACTTTCTTAGGAGGAGGTAGGGAATAGTAGGATTATCACTTCTTGAACAGCATAACTGCATGGAGTGAAAATTCTGCAGTCTGTGGCAGACCCTACTGGTTCCCTGGAGGTCCCTTGCAGATAGCACCCCTAGAAACTGAGACCTTCCTGTGTCTCTGCCTGAGTTCATTGCATGCCCATCAGGATGTGGTCGTCCTGCTTGCAGGGCATGCTGGGAAACTCAGAAGCTAATGGCCCCAGGAGTGATGTCAGTGAATAAACTCCCAGCCCCTGGCTCCTCAGTGCACACTTCTGAGGTGTGTTCCATGCAGCCTCTCGGGGGTCTCCAGGGGGGTGCTACCCATAGTTTCTCACAACATCTGACTCATGAGCACACGTTGCATTGGCTTTCTTCCTCTTCCCTGTCTCCCTGCTCCCCACCATCTCACTTTTGCTTCCTGGGGGTTTCTTACCAATAAGCTACTTACTGCTAAGTCTTTTTCTCTGGACTTGTTTCATGGTAACCCAAAGTAAGACTGAGTCAGATAAAAACTGAGTTCTCAAGTTGAAAAAAATTCAAGGGATCCCTTGGCAGCTCTATTTCCTACCAACTTGATATCCTTGAGCCTTGGTTTGGATTCCTCAAATGCAAATCCTGAGAGAAACATTATATATATATACATTATATATATAATGTATATATACATTATATATATGTTTATTATATATATACATTTAATTTTATTTAAGTTATAGAAGTTTAATGTATTTCATTTGTGCAGATTTAGGCACACAGTGACACTTCTCATTCCACCCTCCCTCCTGCTGATGCTCCAACCTTTCTTCCTCCTCCCTCTCCTATTCCCACTCTTAATTTTTACAAAGATCTACTTTCAGTTTACTTAATGATTGTAAAGTTAACTCTACACTAAGTAAAAGAGTTCAACAAATAGTATGAAGAAAAAGAAACCAATTTTTGAAGATTTTTTTTGAAAGCCAGAGTTATAGGGAAAGAGAGAGGAGAGAGAGACAGAGAATCTTCCATCCGCTGATTTATCCCCTAAATGGCTTCAACTGCCAGGGCTGGACCAGGCCAAAGCTAGGAGCCTAGAACTCCATTTGGATCTCCCACATGGGTGCAGAGGCCCAAGCACTTGAACCATCTTCCTCTGCTTTCTCAAGCATATAGAAGGGTGCTGGATCAGAAGAGGAGCATTCAGGACTTGAATGGGTGCCCATATGTGATGCCAGTTGTTTTGCAGGTGGCATCTGCTGCACAACACTAGCCCCAAGAAAGCAATCTTAGTATATTCAGTTTATTTGGGAGAGAATTCCAGGGGACACTGGTGGAGTAGTAGGGAAGTGAGATGGAAGGGAAAGAGAAAGTGTTATCCAACCTATCTCTGTTGTGGGTGGCTGGAAACTAATCCTATGGGCTATTTGAGGAATACCACTTTCTATCACTTATGGAATGTCCTGCACTCTAATTATGCTCTTGTGGCCAGAAAAGAAGCCCCCAGGAAAAAAATGTCTCATTTGTAGTAATCAGCCATTCTCAGTCCTGCTACACATACTGAGGCTTTAAAAACCTACTCCTGCCGGCGCCGTGGCTCAACAGGCTAATCCTCCGCCTTGCGGCACCGGAACACCGGGTTCTAGTCCCGGTTGGGGTGCCGCATTCTGTCCCGGTTGCCCCTCTTCCAGGCCAGCTCTCTGCTGTGGCCCGGGAGTGCAGTGGAGGATGGCCCAAGTGCTTGGGCCCTGCACCCTATGGGAGACCAGGAGAAGCACCTGGCTCCTGCCATCGGATCAGTGCAGTGCGCCGGCCGCAGCGCGCCGGCCACGGCGGCCATTGGAGGGTGAACCAGCGGCAAAGGAAGGCCTTTCTCTCTGTCTCTCTCTCTCACTGTCCACTCTGCCTGTCAAAAAAAAAAATTAAAAAAAAATTTAAAAACCTACTCCTGCATCTCTGAAATAAGAGGAAGTGCAAAGTCGGTCATTCTATCATTCAGCAAACACTTACGAAGCCCTTCCCATCCCTTGTGCTGGCACTGCAGAGAACTGTGGAGAAGATGGCGTATGTGTTCTTTTCATGGCTTTGCCAGTGTAACCATAGTAATCATCACAGAGGGGCAACTTAGAAAATCTTTTTAAATGTTTATTTATTCATTTGATATATATATATATATATATATATCGGGGGAATATTGATCTTCCATCTCCTGATTTATGCCCCAAATCCCTTCCACAGCCAGGCCTGAGGCAGGTCAAAGCCAGGACCTGGGAACTCAAGTGAGTGTCAGAGACTGAAGTACCTGAGCCGTCACCTGCTTCCTCCCAGTGTGCACATTAGCAGGAAGCTGGAACTGAAAGCTGAGCTGGAACTGAACCCAAGCACACCATTACTATAAATGGGCAGCTTAATGATGAGGCCAAATAAAAGGGGCAACTTTTAATCCTGATTTGGTTTTTCTAAGCCGACTTCTTGAGTTCATGGCTTGTGTAGAGTGTTGGACTAAGAATTAAGAAGCTTGTGTTCTAGTCCTTGTCCTGCCTTTGAAGAGCCGTGTGACCTTGGGGGAGTTATACTGACTCCCAGGACCTTGGTTGCTCCTTCCTAAATGTGGGAGCTGATGTAAAATGCTCTGGGGGCTCATCCTGCACTGGCAGGCAAGGATCCACCTGCGGAAAGAGGTGCGGTCCCAGGGCTGTTTGTGCTGTGTGGGTCACTGGCAGGAGCAGCTTCTGATCTGCAGGCATTTCACATCAATGGATATCTGAGCTGGCAGGAAAGTTAGAGCTGGAAGCTTATTTTTGTAATTAATAGCAGTGAAGCCTGGTGGAACATGACTTGTGCAAGATTACCCACCTAAGGGGGTTGGAAGTAGAATTAGAGCTACAACTTTATTTCCTATTATTTGGTTGATCTTTTATTAACCCTTGCTTACACTGTATTTTTTTTCTGCAAGCTAAGAAGCAGACCTTCTAAGACAATCAACCAATGGTTAGCAACATCCATTTGTTCCAAACGATGTGATCATGAAATTAAGAGAGTCTTATTGAAGGGCTTACACCAAATCTCAGAAGTTACAACTCCTTAGAAGTGCTCTCCTGCTGATTTGTCTGTGTGCTGCCCAGTAGCATGCTAGCCTCAATTGTAGGGATTGTTATCAAGCAAATTGATACAAATAAACCAGCTTATACCTTCCCATGAGGCCTTGGATCAGTAGACACCACATACATTATTTAGCCTTGGTTAATATATATTCAAATAATAGATTGGAAACAGGGTTGGGCAAGGCCAGGACACAGAGAAAGAGAAAATAGGGAATTGCACCTCTTTAGAATGGAAAAGTGATTCTGGTGTCAACTGAGAATGGGAAGAGCCTCAACTCTCTGCTTCCTCTGTCAACACAAATGGACACCTTGATTTCCATCAGCAGAGAACTAGCCAGGCGATGATGCCTTTGGTGTTTCACAGGACTGAACTCTGGCTGGTGAGCACAGCATGAGGGATAGGAGTCACGCACACCATTGCCTGTTTGCTGGCCTGGTCGTCATTTGCTGCCCTGGGTGCCATCCGAGTAACATTTTAAGTGCTGGAAAATCCAGCCTACTACAAGTGCACTCTAGACTCAAGTGAGGGTCTGCGTCATCAGTGTGACTTGTGAGCTTGGTAGAAAATCAGATTCTCCCTTTTGATCCAGGAGCAACTTCACTGGAACCTGTATTTTTAGCAAGATCTCCAGGTGACTTGCATGAATACTATAGTTTGAGAGCCACTGTGGCAGCAAGAAGAAGGGCTGCTCAAAGCAAGTGGATACTTCCTGGAGTGAAACCACGGCAAAAACTGTCAGACGAAAATAGCCTGCTCAAGGAGACCTTGCAAACAGGTGGAAAGACCGGATGTCATTCAAATAATCAATACAATGGTGTAGTGCTGAGGGCTGTGAGCTAATATTGGAATAATATTAAATCAAACACATAGCTTTTAAGCAAATCCTCCTTCGATGTTTTTCAAATATGTATGAATGGGAAGGTGTTATGTATATTTATACCTTGCTTCAATCCACAAAGGAGAAAGACGTGCTGTTTGTAGACATAACAGTTATTACTGTAGAGAAAAACACTGCTGTTCAAGGGTTCTTTTGATTCCTATTCAGTGTCTTTAGAGTCTATATTAATAGAAGATCTCATAATCCTGAAGGTACTTCCTTGTCTCCAAGCCTATAGAGGCAATTGTGTTTTAGGTCTGAAATATTACCAGTCATTACTGGGAGAAACTCTGAGCTGAGATATTTGTAATGGATGAGAGTTAAAGTTTACTCTTCTTTTTTTTATTTTTTTATTCTTTTTTTTTTTTTTTAGTTTACTCTTCTTGCTTTTTTATTATTATTTTAATGACCATATTGTCCCTCATGGTAGGGAGTGGATTGAAATAATGGATTGACTTAAAACACTGTGATGAAGAAGGCTGGGTTTGCTTGGTACCATATTGTTACATTATAAGGTATTCTATGGGTGCTATAAACATCTCTATTTCTCTTTCTTTTAAGATAATGTTTCCAAAGAGTATAATGTGTATTCCTGATAATACACAAGAAAACTTTTGGTGGCATAAAGATGTGTGTCAGATGCCGGGTGAGAGAGATCGTCTCAGGAGCTGGGCTGCAGGGACGTGAGAAGATCCACCGGAGCATGTGGAGTTAAGCCTCTGTGTTTCTAAGATCTTGGTCTGGGTCATGATTCCTGTCCATTAGTCTGTAAGGTTTATGTAGGCAGTATTGGAAACCATGGCAACAAGACTGGCTTGGAAAGGGCCTTGCTATTATGGACAGCTCTGAAGTGTGTAGGTTTCTAGAAATGGCCCCGGCTTTGCTTTTGTTGAATTTGGAGATTCCCCAGATGCAGCAGATACTGTCTGAGAACAAGATGGAAGACCAGTGTGTGGTGGCTATCTAAGAATGGAACTGTTGAATGGTCGAAAGAAAGCAGTAAGTCACAGCTCAGCTCTTTCTTGGAGTCAATGCCCTCGAGATGATTATTGTAGAAGTCCTCCACCTCAGGCCAGTGCCATGGCTCACTAGGCTAATCCTCCACCTGTGGCCCTGCACCCCAGGTTCTAGTCCTGGTCGGGGCGCTGAATTCTGTCCCGGTTGCTCCTCTTCCAGTCCAGCTCTCTGCTGTGGCCCGGGAGTGCAGTGGAGGATGGCCCAAGTGCTTGGGCCCTGCACCCACATGGAGACCAGGAGGAAGCGCCTGGCTCCTGGCTTCGGATTGGTGCAGAGCACTGCCCATAGCATGCAGGCCATAGTGGCCATTTGGGGGAGTCAACCAACAGAAGGAAGACCTTTTTCTCTGTCTCTCTCTCTCTCATTGTCTAACTCTGCCTGTAAAAAAAAACAAAAAAACAAAAAAACGGTCAATATTAAAAAATAAAGAAGTCCTTCACCTCTCTGCAGAGCTCCAGAAGGAGAAGCTAGTACTTTTCTACAGATAGGAGAAGAGAGAGATCAGTGTCCAGGAAGAGAAAGCACAGCAACCCTGACCCTCCTCTAGGTCCTCACAGCTCAACTAGAATGTTCTTGAGAGAAATCCCTAGATACCTGACATAGCATACAAAGTAAAAGTACAATAGCCTTCAAGCCATCTTTCAAAGGAAACCCCCTCCCCCCCAAATATAACAGGCACTGAGACAATTAATGGAATGTAAAACTCTGGACACAATTAGGGTTTGCTGGTTATGGTTGGGAGGCACTTATAGTTGTAACTGACTACAGAGTAAAGACATGTCACAAAAAATGTCTTGGAAAAGTGCAGTGTTATGTGGGAATCTCTCTGATTACATTTGTCCCCAGTGTGTCTGCTTAGGGAACAAGGAAAATGTATGTTTCTTAGAAGATAAATGAATATGGGTTTAATCATTTCCACTGTATAAGGATCTTTTAAAATAGCTAACTATATATGTCAAGTATCAGTTTGATTGTGAACAACGAGTGACATAAAACATTCTCAACTTATTTCTCACAATTCTATGGATTAGATTGCTGGGAAGTGTTACTGATATAGGCTGATTTTTGTTGATTGTGCGTAGCACGATCCTCAATATCTGGTCAGCTAGGACACTTGACATTCCTTCGTGCTGTCTCTCAAGCTCTAGTAGGTTGCACTGGCTCCTTTAGATGGTGGGGAATGAGTAAAAATCAGGCAATGTCTGTTGAGGTTATAGCCTGCCACTTCTATGTGTCATGTGCCAAACAAGTCATATAGCTAAGCATAGCTCCAAGGGATGGACAATAGATAACCAACACTTGATGAAGAGCTGCTAATGCACCTTGTATTGGAAAGAAATAAACAGAAAAAATTTTGCAATCAATTTACCACAATATGGTAGGCTGAGTACTTTAATAAACTTGAAATCTTGGGATTTTAACACCATAATTTTTAGTTTTTAGTATTGTCATCATTCAATAAGGATGGGCAGGGGAGTGGGAGAGATTCTGCTTCACACAGCTATTTGGATACTTGGGCATCTCCTATCTAATTGCTTTGTCATCCAATGCCATGGAGTCTTCTACTGGGTCCTCTGTTTCCAGTTAGTAGACGAGAAATAGAGCAAATACATAGAGGGAATATTTGTTCTTAATTGCCTCAACCTGGGGTGAAGGTCATGCACATCACTTCTGCCCCCTTTCTGGTGGCTAGAGTTTCATAATATGGCTGAGTAGCATTGCAAAGGAGGCTGGTAAATGTGGTTCATTTGAGTGAGAAGGAAGAAGGAAAATGGTTTGTTGAATATGTAACTAGACTGTCACAGTCATAGACTCTGTGGTTGAGGAACTAATTCCAGGAGAAGGTGCCCTGAGATGACTTTCAAAATGTTGATGTGTGACGCTATGGGGAGGACAAAGTTCATAAAGGCAAGGTCGTAATTAAGTGGAGGAGCCTACCCAAGTCCATATGTAAACACCTGGGGTATCGGCAGCAGAAGGATTTGGAGAAATGGTAAGAAGAGATGGACTCTTTAGAGGGCAGTGGAAATGTAACATGAGAAGACAGGAGTGAAGGGCAAAGGGAAAGCTGTGGGCTACAGGGGAAAGCTGGGTTTGTTTGCTTGTTTAACATTGTGGCCTCCAGTGGGGCCTCAAGTTGATGCCTTAAAGGACGACTGTGTTCGTGCTGATCAGAATAATGTACCCCTTAGGGCTACATTAAAACACTATGCTCAGTGCCTCATTTGCACCTTCAAAATATGCACATACATGTACAGGCCAGAAAAGGCTGCACTTAGAACATGCATTCTTCTGTGAACTGCAGGTAATTGCACAAGCAAACAGGAAGTTGCGTAGGTTTGCAGGCAACTGCTGTTGGAGAGGTGCGTGTTGACACGGGCAGGCGTGTGCCTTGTCTGTTTGAGTGCAATTTTAAAGACTTCTCCTACTGGAAGGGAGGGAGAGCAAGCCTCTGGGCATCTGCTTTCCTGTTTGGAGCTGGGGTTTGCCCTTCTCAAGGTTTCTGTTGCGAGCAGGGCCTTGCGCAGGGCATATTCCTGGATATAACAAAACCACGCCACGTCCAGGTCCTCACTGAGCATGAATGTGGAACTCTGGAAGGAGCTGGTTTGCAGTCCTGTTAGTTCTATGCTTGGGGGTTTGTGGTCTCTTTTGTTAATGGCTGAGCTGGGGAATAAACTGCCTTTGAATTCTCTTTGCTGGCACCTCTGTCTCATGCTTCTCTTCCTGATTCTTCAGCCCAGGTTCCCTGATCTTTGCTCTTTGTGCTCTTCCTCTATTTGTCCCAGAGATGTTTCCCTGGGATCCTGTGCTTCATTGCTGCCTGACCTTCTGGACAGAGCTATGCTGTGGAACTAGGTGCAATTGTGAGAATATTCTGTATCTGCACTGCCCAAGATCATAGCCACTAACCACAGGTAGCTGTTGAGCACTTGATATGTACCTGTGTGCCTGAAGAACTGACCTTTAAATTTCCTATCAGTCAAAGTTAAATACCTGTATGCGGCTGGCGGTTGCTGTATTTGACTGCATAGCTCTGGAATAGTCTTTTGGGAAATATTTTTTTTCCCTCAGCAGCAATCACCACTACCTCATTACTCCTTTTTCATTCATAATTGAGATTTTGTTGGTGTTACTAGTACACAGACATTTCAATTAGTATACAATTTTTAACATAGGTATTGAAAATCTGAAAAGCCATGAATTGTCATTCTTGTTTTTTAAGTTATTCCAGTGACTTTCTAGCATCAAATTTGGAGGCGACTCTTCCTTAAGAAGCTAGCAAGTACTAGTATCTTCAAAAGTTGCTGTTCCATCAACCCACGCATTCACAGTTTAATATCATATACACCACAAACTCCAATTTTCAGTCTTTCACAGCACATTAAGAAAATTATTAGGAAAACTGGACTACCACAACCAAAGATGTTAGTGCTCACACAGTTCTGACAGAGCAATAAGGAGTGGTTTTCTGTAGCAAACAATTTTACTAAACAAAATGGGAGAAGTAATTGAAAATACTCAGGACAGATTAAATGCAGAATTTTGACTCTAAATTGCCATTTAGTGAGCATTGTATTGTAGGATATAAAAGCCACCTACACAATGTTAAGCTGACACTCAAGACAGTCAAAGCCTCCCACAATTCAATACCCCACTATTTTTTCATTGTACCAAAAAATAAACAACCAGCGAATGATTTAACCTGTTAAAAAATCACTTTATCTTAACAAATTGGATGAAGTGAGCTTCCCTCCTTTTTAAAAATGCTTCTAGAACTACTAAAAGACTTGCATTTACAAAGTAGTTGATGAAAATATCCCTCTGGAATTTACAAGAAGGGAGACAGGGACCACTGATAAGACCCGGTGTATGGTGTTGATCAGACTTGGCTTCTTTCTCTTCTGCTTCATCAGAGGCTGGAGTCTCCTCGTTGGTGGCTTCACTGTTTTTGCAGGACATCTTTAGCTTCTTGGTGAGCCAGCTCAGCCTGTTCTCCCTTTGCTCCTCCCTTCACCTTCGCTTGCACTTTTTTGAGCCGCAACTTACCCTTCCTGGCTCCCTTCTTGGGCCTCCTTTCCAGTTTTGCAGGAGCAGGTGTAGGCAACAACCTTACCCACTCCTCTTGGGCTCTTCCTTCACTGTGCCTTCAGCCGAGCTGACCTCCCTCTTGGGCATCTTGGCGGCGGGGAGGGTGTGTGCTGGGTGCCTGCAGGCCGGGGTGCATGGAGAGCCTTTGGGAAGTTGGGCTGCCTGGCTGCTGCCACACCCCATCCCCATCTTTGTCTCTTGCCCATGTGCCCTCCTGACCCGTATTTATAAATTTCTGAGACATTACAACCTGGTTGTTCTGTGGGCCTCTGAAATGCCCTGTGGCTAATGCTTCATTCTTTATCTCTACCCACAAAACAGATTTCCTTCTGGCCTTCCTCTTCCTTTTGTCTTGGCACTTTACCTTTGATCATACATGTTTGTGTTCTTTTATTTTTTAATATTTATTTAAAAGGGGAGAGAGAGAGAGAGACAGAGACAGAGAGGGAGAAAGAGAAAGAGACACTCCAACAACTGGAGGTGGTCCAGGCTGAAATCAGGAGGCTGGAACTCAATCCAGGTCTCTACATGGGAGGTAGGGATACAAATACTTGAGCCACCATCTGCTGCCTCCCAGCCACCTTGGCAGGAAGCTGGATCTGAAACAGAGTAGCCAGGATTTGAACAGGCACTCTTGAAATGGAATGTGAGCATTCAAAGTGGTGGCTTAGCCTGCTCTGCCACCATACTTGCTTCCATGGTTCACTTTTAAGAACATAGTATCTGATCTGATACCATGTCATTCCCATATTGTCATCAACTTGAATCCAGGTTTGAGAAACCTAAACTTATACAAATATTGGGACTCTCTAAGAAAAAAATACAAAAGTGTGAACAAAATCAGATTCATAGCTTTGCAAGGTCCTGAACATATAATGGTAATTGCAGCTTAAACTTTGTTCACTTTGCTGTGAATTGGTCTCAGCTTCTCATTAAAATATTCTACAGTTTTTGGGTATGAATAGCAGTTTTGCCACGTTCTTGCTATACATTCTTAGGCACAACACTGAACAGAGCTGAGATTTAATTGGTTATTGGTGATAATATAATAATGCCCCATAGACTGGATTACTACAATATCAAATAAGATTATATATGTAAAGACCAGAATATCTAGAAAGTATTCCATGAAAGTAATTTTATTCCTGTTTTCATTGCCTAGAGAATAGCAATAGCAATAATAATGATAATAAATATTAGCTCATTACTAGTCCATACAGGCTGCTATAACAAAATAGACTGAGTAGCTTATAAACAGCTGAATTTCATTCCTCTCAATTCTGGAGCTTAAAAAAGTCTCAGGTGAAGGCACAGGAGATCTGGTATCTGGCATGTGTTCACTTTCTCATGGACATCTCTCTCGGCACTGTACCCTGATAGGATGGAAGGGGCCACTGAACTCTGTTGTGCCCCTTTATATGGGCACCAAGGGTCCTAATCAGCTCTGAAGCCTCCCACCCTTCTAATCCCATCCCACTGGGTGTTAGGATTTCAACATATGGATTTTAGGGGAACACACACATTCAGTCCATAACAGGAATGTTCAAGTGCTGTGGTGAACCCTTTGCGTAAATTCTCTCATTTGTTTCTGCAAAGTAGGTACTGTTCTTGTCATTCTACAGACAGGGAAACAGGCCTAAAGAAGGTAAGCAGCATGCTGGAGTTCCTGCAGGGAGCTGGGGTTTGCACATCTAGCAGATGGACCCCTTGGGATCTTGACCTCATGCCTTCCACAGGACTGAGGACTCCTGGTCTTCAGGCTGGATTCCCTCCACAGGGATCTGTCTGCTAACCAACCATAAACAGTCCATGCTTGATGGTCCTTTTTCTTTCCTTGTGCCATTACTTTTTCCTGGATTACTCTTCCCTAGTCTTCCACCTCCTGTGTGTGTGTGTGTGTTTTATTCATGTCTTAATAGAACAATCTCTGTTGCCCTCACTGTAAGGAGGTTGCTTAAAGGAATTTTTGCCATATAACACAATATCCTTCTTATGAGCATCAGAATGATTATTTTTCTCCTGATCTGGTCTGTTTTCACCTGACAAGGGAGCTTTAAAACATAGTGATGAGGTCGGCGCCGCGGCTCACTAGACTAATCCTCCACCTTGCGGCACCGGCACACCGGGTTCTAGTCCCAGTTGGGGCACCGGATTCTGTCCCGGTTGCCCCTCTTCCAGGCCAGCTCTCTGCTGTGGCCAGGGAGTGCAGTGGAGGATGACCCAAGTCCTTGGGCCCTGCACCCCATGGGAGACCAGGATAAGTACCTGGCTCCTGCCATCAGATCAGCGCAGTGCACCGGCCTCAGTGCGCCGGCCGCGGCGGCCATTGGAGGGTGAACCAACGGCAAAGGAAGACCTTTCTCTGTCTCTCTCTCTCTCTCACTGTCCACTCTGCCTGTAAAAAAAATAAATAAAAAAAAACCAAAAAACCAAAAAAACATAGTGATGCCTGGCCTCTACCCATAAGCCACACATGTTATGATCTCTGGGGCTGATCAGAATTGTGTTTTCATCTTTGAGCTGATTGCTAGGAAACCAAGAACCAGCTCCCAGCTTAGCTCCAACAAGGGTACAGGATTTTGGGTTTCATCTCATCTCCTGACCTCATTTTCTATTCACTTCTTATTTTAAATTGCATGTCATTTTACTTTCTGGCATATATATTTTTTAAAGATTTATTTTATTTATTTGAAAGAATTACAGAGGAGATAGAGACAGAGAGAGAGGTCTTCCACCCACTGGTTCACTCCCAGATGGCCGCAATGGCTGGAGCTGTGCCGATCCAAAGCCAGGAGCCTGGAACTTCTTCCGGGTCTCTCATGTGGGTGCAAGGGCCCAAGGATTTGGGCCATCTTCTACTGCTTTCCCAGGCCTTAGCAGAGAGCTGGATCGGAAGAGGAGCAGCCGGGACTAGAACCAGCGTCCATATGGGATGCTGGCCCTTCAGGCCAGGGCATTAACCTCCTGCGCCACAGCACCGGCCCCTCTGGCATATATTTTTAAAACAATACTTATTTTTTTCATCTACCTAAATGGTATATATAGAGAGAGACAGAGGGAGAGAGATTAATTGATCTTCTTTTCACCAACTCACTCCTTAAATACCATAAGAACCAGCGCTAGGCCAGGCTGGAAGTCAGGACCCTGGAACTCCACCCAGGTATCCCAGGTAAGTGCAGGGTCCAAGACTTTGAGCCATCACCTGTTGCCTCCCAGAATGCATCAGCAGGAAGTTAGATGGAAAGAGGAAATGCCAGGACTTGAACTGGCACTCTCATAGAGGATGCAGGCAACCCAAGCAGTGGTTTGATCTGCAGCACCAGAATGCATGCCTTCAGCATGTAGCTTTGTGGGTCATCTAAATCAAGTTTACAATGTCTGTAGGTAAAAGTACAAATGATGATGATAATATTACAGATTTGCTTTACACTAATCAAAAACTCTTGAATGTGGCCCAGGTGAGGCTAAGTCTCAAAACAGACATCAATAGAAAACATTCAAGATGAAAGCACAGTGGAAGTCTCAAAGAAAACATTCTCTTCAAATCCAAGGATGTCACTCACCCTAGGACAATTCCATGGCCAAGAATATTTAATCGCAGGTTGCAGGTGACCATTCATCTCATGGCTTCATCTTCCTTCAACACTTCTTGGATCCAGTCTCTTTACTGAAGAGATTTAAAAATCTTATTGTTACCAAGGTATATTAAATGAACTCTTGTAAATCAAAATTTTTTTCATATATTAGTTGAAACGACTGCATTGTATAAATACCTAGGGTTGAGTCAACCCTCAATTTTCTTTATTTTTGTTAACACTTCCTCTTTAGGGACTCTGATCTCGTCAGGCAATGATCCCCTCCCCCCCAAGTGCATTAACATCTATGCCAAATGCACCTGCTGGTCTTTGCGCTGACTCATCTGAAAGCTGGCAAAGTCACTGTGGTTGTGGAATGACTTTTTGTCTTCCTTAAGGTCCCCAAATTGAGAGGAGCGAGTAAGGGAATAGGGCCTGTTGAGATTCCTTTGGTTTCGAGCCAGCCCTTTGCAGACGTCTGTGCATGGGAAGGACTGAAGGCCACAGTTCAGGAGGGTCCTCTGTGTTCTTCCACCCTCCTAGCCCTGGCAGGCTCACGTGCTCAGTGCCTCCTTCAATGCTGATTAGCTGGCTGTCCCCTCTGAGGGCCGGCTCATTACCATTTCATTGTGTCCTGGACACTCTGGCTGTGCAATGAACATTGACTTCATGCTTGCTTTTCTACCTGAATTATGGAGGGCAGGCTGGGGCCTTGAACTGCTTGCTCAGCTCCAGCCTGTCCGGCAGCCACTTGAATGGTCTCAAAGAATAGCTGTTTGTTGAGCATTTGGGGATAACAGGGAGTGTCTCAGGCCATGATACTGACTTATTAAAAGACAGAAAAGTGAGAGAAAAGACTAACTTCTTGCACCAGCTGTCTGTACGTTTGCTTGCTTCATTCTCTCGCTTGTTCTCCTCATTTTTCTCTCTTTTGCTCTCTTGCTTCCCCCCTTTCTTTAATTTTTTCTCTTTATCTCTCTTCTCCCCTGATTATACCTTGGTCTTCATTCCCTGCATTCTCTCTTTCTTTTTAAAAAGATTTTATTTTATGTATTTGAAAGGCAGAGTTATAGATAGACAGAAAAAGGTTTTCCACCTACTGGTTACAGCCGAAGCCTGGAGCCAGGAGCTTCTTCCAGGTCTCCCATGTGAGTGCAGGGACTGCTCTCCCAGGCACATTAGCAAGGAGCTGGAATAGTCAGGCCTTGAGCTGAAGTGGTGCCTGTATGGGATGTAGGTGCTGCAGGCAGTGGCTTAACCTGCTGCATCTCAACACTGGCCCCTCTCTCTTTTTCTGCCTCTTTTTGATTGCATTTTTAAGTGAGAGGGCAAAAGGAAGCTATGTTTTTGGTAGAGGTTTAAGGGACTTTGTGCCTGTTTCCTACACCTAAATGAGTCACCCCTATAGTCAGTCCTTATGTTTGTTATTAGAAAAGATATGCATGGAGATGGAGGTTTACCGGTACTGTGTCAAGGTGAGCAGCTGTTGTGGAAAGAGGGGACCCCAATCAGGAAAGTAAGGTTAGGGCATCTTTCTCCTCAATCTCTCCTCTCCAGATATGCACTGCGATGTCCTGGGACCCTACCCTAAACTCAGCACCTGCCATCTGGAGAGACTGTCCCAGGACTGTCCAGCCTGGGCTTCTCTCAGGGGGCATGTTGCACGAAGCATCTGCCCTCATTGGTGTTTACCCCACTGCGTCCCTGGCGGCCCCTCCCTTCGTGCAGGAAATTGGAGGGAAGCAAATATGGCTGGAATGAGTGTAGATCTTCAAAGTGAAGCCTTTACCTTGAGTGACACTCTGTCTAGCAAACCAACCTGCTGGAGCCTTCAGAAACCTGTGCCATGGGCCACTGGACAAGGAAGGAAATAGGAGGGTGAGCTGGGCAACCACCCCTGGCTGGCCATGTGGTGTGGGCAGTCTCACAGGGACACCTCTTCAAAATGAAGCCATTGGCCTGGTGTGGGCACATGGGCCTGTTCTCTGTGGCTTCTGGGAGCTTTCCAAGCATGCGGTTCTCTCGGAATCTGTGTAGTGGCTCTGCTTTGCTACAGGAGCTGTTTCTGTGGTGACCCTGGGCCCCCTCCAGCTTGTTGTTTGACCTGAGTAGTCTGGTGTCCTTGCCTTTCACTTGGCTTTTCCTGGATGCCTTTGGTTTCCTTTATCTCCCGCCGCGAGGCTCTTGCTAGTCTCCTCACAGTGCCATAAATCATCTCCCCCACCTCCTTGACTTTACTCCCACAGCTGAGGAGAGGAATCTTACCTTTCCCTTCCCAGATGACAAATCAGCCATTAATCTTGGTGAGAAAAACGTTTATGGGCCAGCTTCTTTCAGCAGTCTCTGAACTGTTTGCAAATAAAGAGGAGGGGTCTTTGGTGACCCTAATAGAGATAGGAGCCCACAGGTGGACTTATTCTCAGGTTTGATTTTTTTTTTGTTCTTTTTCTTTGTTCATAAAAAACCCAACTACACAGCTTTAGTAATTGTGGTTTCTTATTTTTGAAAAGTTCTAGAATCTTCTGTTGGGAAGAAGTGTATCTGTATTGGTGAGGCTGGTTTTTTGCTATGCATACATTTAGGCTGGTTGACCTATAGAAGCCAGGAAAAGAGTGGCTTGATTGGGTGCTCAATGACTCTGAAACTTGCAAGAGGATGCCATCACGATGCCATGATGGCCAACGGCTGCAGGGGAGTAATCTGGAACCTGGGAGCATGGAGTGTTTTAGGTGCCTTTGTCAGTCTTTTGGTCTTGCTGGCCTGGTGTGCAGGTATTATAGTGCAGTGGGTTTCCATTCTCCAGTTCTATCTTATAGTCTGGATTTAGTCTCTGGGAAGAGAGCTGAATTTATCAGCGAACGAAGGCAGTCAGTAAAGCTGGAAATCTCGTAGGAAGGTAGGAAGAATGTCACTTGAGAGAGACTCTACAAAGGGAAGACTATTTTCAAAGGTCATGGATTAGGGGCAGGCATTGTGGCTCAATGGATTAAGCCGTTGCTTACAAAGTCAACATCCCACATCAGATTGGATGTTCTATTCTCAGCTACTGTGATTCTGATTTAGCTTACTGCTAGTGAACCTGGGGAGGCAACAGATGATGGCTCAAGTGCTGGGGCCGCTGTCACGCAGGTGGGAGTCTGGGTGGAATTCTTGGTTCCTGGCTTTCTTTTTCTCATGGTATACTTTTCAAACAAAAATAACAAATCTTAAAAATATAAGATTATGGATTAGAGATGGAATGTGGGTAAGATGGGAATGGTTGGGCCCTTAAACATCTTTCTTTTTTTTTAAGTTTATTTTACATTTTCACCTTAACCATAAAGAATTCATGATACAGACATTTGGGTATTGAAGATATTCTCATGGTCTTGAATCTCTATGCAGTTGTGCCTTGCACAGATCAATGGTGCTTCTTGACTTCAGTGCAATGGATAATCTTAAAACTCAAAGCCATTGAGGCACAATTTAAGAAGTCACCTATACCAAAATAGTAATGTTGGAGTTTTTAATTTTTTAAAATATTTTTGCTAAGTTTATTTTTTTAATTATTATTTTTTTGAAAGTCAGAGTTACAGAAAGAGAGAGAGAGAGAGGTCTTCCATCTGATGGTTCACTCCCCAATTGGCTGCAATGGCCAGAGCTGTGTCGATCCGAAGCCAGAGCCAGGAGCTTCCTTTGGGTCTCCCACAATGGTTCAGGGGCCCAAGGGTTTGGGCCGTCTTCTACTGCTTTCCCAGGCCATAGCAGAGAGCAGGATCGGAAGTGAGCAGCCGGATCTCAAACCGGCGCCCATATGGGATGCCAGTGCTTCAGGCTAGGGCATTAACCTGCTGTATCATAGTGCTGGCCCCAAGTTTATTATTTTTTTTTAATTTACTTGAAAGACAGAGGCTGAGGTGTGAATGAGGGAGGGAAAGAGAAAAGGCGATAGATATCTTTTGTCCACTGTCTCATGCCAAATCCAAGTGCCTGCAACAGCCAAGGCTGGGTCAGGACAAAACTAAGAGCTGAGAACTACATTCCTAGCCTCCCAAGTGGCTGACAAGGAACTAAATACTTGAGGCATCACCTATTGTCTCCAGTGTGCATGTTAGTAGGAAGCTGGAATGGAAAGTGGAACTGGAACTCTAACTTAGACACCCCAATATGGGATTAGTGTGTCACAATCAGTGTCTTAATACTTGCCCCCAGAGTTTGCAATCTTGATGTTCATTGTCTAATGAGAGCCACATTAGCTTCTTCCCCCATCCAACAGTTAATTTAGATATAGATAGTCAATTGATTTTTAAAAACTGTTACATTATTCCATTCTTTTCTCCTCTATACACTTTGTTATTTGGTGCTTTGTCATTGGAAAGTCCTTAAAAACTGGAATATTGAAATTTCTATCCCTTAAAAAATGTTTATTGGGGTCAGTGCTGTGACGTAGCAGGTAAAGTTGCTGCCTACAGTCCTGGCATCCCATATGGGTGCTGGTTCAAGTCCTGGTTACTCCACTTCCAATCTAGTTCTCTGCTAAGGCCTGGGAAAGCAGTAGAGGATGTCCCAAGTCCTTGGACTCTTGTACACACATGGGAGACCCGGCGGAAGCTCCTGACTCCTGGCTTTGGATTGACATAGTTCCGGCCGTTGTGGCCATTTGGGGAGTAGAGGCAGCAGATGGAAGACCTCTGTGTCTCTCTGCCTCTTCCTCTGCCTCTGCCTCGCTGTAACTGTGCCTTTCAAATAAATAAGTAAATCTTTTAAAAAATGTTTATTTACTTTTATTTATTTGGAAGGCAGAGCCATACACACACGTGCACACGAGCACACACACACACACACATCTTCTATCCTTCTATCTGCTGGTTCACTCTTCAAATGCCAGCTAGTTGGGGCTGGCCAAGCTGAAGTCGGGAGCCAGGATCTCCATCCTAGCCTCCCACATGGGTGACAGGGATCAAGTCCTTCGGCCATCATTGGTTGCTTCCCAGCATGCATATTAGCAGGAAGGTGTATGGGAAGCAGGGGGGATTCAATACTACATATCCAATATATGATGTAGGCATCCCAAACAGAGGCTTAACTAATCGTGTCACAACACCTGCTCCTGTCATTTGCATCTTTATATCATTATCTCCCTGCCCAGGATGCCCCTATTCTTTTTTTTTTTCCTCAACAATTTTAACTGATGTATAAATTACTAGCCATGAAACACACAGATCTGAAATGTTAAGTTCAACCATTTTTGACAAATGTTTACCAACATTTAACCCACAAAACATTTCCAGATAGTTCCTTCAGCCTCTTATCAGACAGTTGCTTTCACTTGCTAGAAACAATAGTTATTTTGATTGCTGTAGAGTCATTTACCTGTTTTAGAATTTCATACTATTGGAATCATATAGTAAATATTCTTAATGTTTGATTTCCATTTTTGCATTTTAATTTTGAGATCTGTCAGTCTATGCTGTTGTGTTACTACCTGTTGCTTTTTTATTGCTGAGCAGTATTCCATGCTGTAAGTATGCCAGTTTGCTTATCTATCATTCCTCATATGCTCACCTGGGGTGTTTCTGGTTTTTAGCAGTTATGAATAGAGGTACTATGAACATCCCTGTTTAAGATTTTTTGGTTGGGAGAAAATATTTGCAAACTATGTGTGGGGAGCAGGGTCCCTCTCCCACAACATGGCGGGGCACCCAGGAGACAAATAAGTACTGAGACTGTGGACTGGAACTAACTCTATGCGTCTGATCTCCCACCATATGGCGCTGAGAGGGAGTAAACAAGTCTTACACTACTGCTTCGTCAATTAGCTGATTCCTGATCCAACCTCGGATTGGAAGAAAGCAGCATGCTCAGCACACGGGCAGCGGAGCACAGATTGGTGGGAGCGGACTATAAAAGAGAGAGAGAGACAACATGCGGGGCCCCCTGAGAGTTGGTCGGAGAGCTCGTTGGTGCCGCTCCTCTGCGAAAGCGGGGGAGCGGCAGCAAATCCGGGAAGGACCGGGGAAAGAAAACAGCCTCCGGTGTCGTTCCTCTGCGAGTGGGGGAGCGACACTATGCAACTGATAAAGGATTAATATCCAAAATCCATAATTTAAGAAACTGAACAACAATAAAGTAAACAATCCAGTTAAGAAATGGGCAAAAGATTTGAGCAGACATTTTTCAAAAGAAGAAATTCAAATGACCAACACATGAAAAATCCTCAGGATCACTAGCCATCAGGGTAATGAAAATTAAAACCACAATGAGGTTTCACCTCACCCCAGTTAGAATGGCTCATATACAGAAATCAAGAAACAACAAATGCTGGTGAGGATGTGGGGAAAAAGGGACACTAATCCACTGTTGGTGGGAATGCAAACTGGTACGGCCACTGTGGAAGACAGAATGGAGACACCTCAGAAATCTGAATATAAACCTACCATATGACCCAGCCATCCCACTGTTGAGAATTTATCCAAAGGAAATGAAATCAGCATACGAAAGCAGTATCTGTACCCCCAGGTCTATTACAGCTCAATCACAATAGCTAAGATATGTAATCATCCAAGATATCCATCAACTGAAGACTGGATAAATAAGTATGGTACATGTACACCATGGAATACTATGCAGCAGTAAAAAGGAATGAAAATGAAATTCTGTCATTTGCAGCAAAACAGAGGCAACTGGAAACCATTATACTTAATGAAATAAGCCAGTTCCAAAAAGACAAATACCATATGTTCTCCCTGACCTGTGGTAACTAATCAAGTAATTGAAAGGTAATCTATAGAAGTGATATTGACACTTTGAGATGTGATGATTTTGAACAGCCCTTGTCTTGACTGTTAAGGAATAGATTTTTAAAAAATTTTTTCTTACTACATATTGAACTCTTTATGTAGTGTAGGGTTAATTTTATGAGTATAAAGTTCATTGGAAACAGCTCTTTATATAAAATGAGAAAGGGAATAGAAGAGGGAGGAAGAAGAAGGATGAGAGTGAGGGCAGGTGAGAGGGCATGATGGGAAGAATCACTATGTTTCTAAATTTGTGTATATGAAATGTATGATTGTTTGTAAACCTTAAGTAAAAGGTTTCTAGGTTAAAAAATAAAGAAAAAAGACTTTTTGGTAAGCGATCTTGTCATTTATCTTGGATAAATAACTGGGAGTAGAATTGCTGGGTTATAGAAGACATTTTTAAGAAACTATCAAATAATTTTGTATCATATTCACTTCCATCAGAAGTGTATGAAAGTTCCATTTGGCCCCCAGCCTCCCTATTTGCTGTTGTTGGTCTCTTTCATTTTAGTCACTCTAGTAGATGTGACATGCCATCTCCATGTGGCTTTCATTTGCATATCCTTGATAATAGTGACCTGGGACACTTTTTCATGTGCTCGTTGGCCATACATATATATAAATTTTTGAAGTATCTGTCATATCTCCTACCCATTTCAAAAATTATGTTGCTCTTCTTTTTATTATGGAATTGTTAAAGTTCATTATGTGGTCCAGATATAAATCCTTTCTTAGATATAGTTGATATTTTCCAATTTGTTACTTTGTTTTCTGAAGTGTATTTTGATGAGCAGACAATTTTAATGAGGTTCAATTTATCTTTTTCCCTTTTACATTTAGTGCCAGCTACTCTTTCTAAGAAGTTTTTCCCGACCTCAGAGTCAGGGGGATATTCTTCTAGGTTCTTTTGTAGAGCACCATACATAAGGTGATATAATCAATTTTAATAAACATTTGTTGGAATCTTATTAAAAAACAAAATTCTACAGCAGCTTAACTAAACAATAAATCATTAAAATAACCAGTGAGCCCACCAACCAATCATTCATTAAGAATCCACCCTTGCAGTCTTTAAAGGGCTGAGCTGCAGGCTGTAACTTGATAGGTGTCTGAATGCTGTGGTTTAGCAGGTGACCTTGACAAATCCACAGTTTTTATCCCTATCAAAAGGGTGGTTGCTGCTCTGTAGCACGGGACACTGCTTCAGGGAGAGTGTTCTGCTTTGGGGACACTTCTGAGGACTGGCCATGATACCTGTGCATTGCACAGATGATACCGCCTCTAAGACTTGCAAATAAACCCAGCAAGTAGAAAATGAAGGGATGCCCGATGACACTATTCTTTGCTGTATCACAGGGCCTTGGCTAGGATTCCTGGCTTTGGAGAATTTTCTAGAATTGCTGTGTTTATGTGCCTTTTATTTTTCTTAATCTCAAGCATTTTAGGTTTTGCTGACCTTGGCTATACGTCCAGTTAATTCTCAGGGTGAGCACTGTGCCTGCCCTGCTGCTTGGAGCTGCACCTTAGGGACAGCCCTGAGAGTCACCTTAGTCCTTACTTACCTTACTTAATTTATCTCTCTTTGCCAGTGGTGTGCTGTTAATGATTAATGTGCTATCCTTCATAATCAAAGATAACAATACTGCCCCAGAGCGCTTGTTTTACATCTGTAGTTCCTTTTTGCAATGTTTATAGACTTATGTGGTACCTTCATTCTGTCATTTGGTTCTTGGATACCACAGAATTTTAAAATGTATTTATTTATTTTATTTCAGAGGCAGAGAGAGAAAAAGAGAGAGAGATGGAGACAGAGAGATCTCCTGTCTTCCTGGTTCACTCCCCAAATACCTGCA